>NW_025725917.1:6843151-6937192 GCF_021461395.2 Schistocerca americana
TTCTATGATTTGAACCTCTCCTGTGAGTCCAGTTTTAGATTCCGATGCTTCACTTCAGGTTTACTGTATCCCTTGGAACTTCTTATTGACGATGAAACACAGAAATTGCATCCGAATTTAATACAAAAGGCACAATGCTGACTTAAGTACAAGAGGCCTGGCACTCTAACTTTCTATGATTTGAACCTCTCCTGTGAGTTGAGTTATAGATTCCGAGGCTTCACTTCAGGTCTGCTGTATCCCTTGGACCTTCTTATTGACGATGAAACACAGAAATTGCATCCGAATATAATACAAAAGGCACAATGCTGACTTAGGTACAAGAGGACTGACACTCTAACTTTCTATGACTTGAACCTCTCCTGTCAGTCCAGTTTTAGATTCCGATGCTTCACTTCGGGTTAACTATATCCCTTCGACCTTCCTATTGACGATGAAACACAGAAATTGCATCCGAATTTAATACAAAAGGCACAATGCCGACCTAAGTACAAGAGGACTGACACTCTAACTTTCTATGATTTGAACCTCTCCTGTGAGTCCAGTTGTAGATTCCGAGGCTTCACTTCAGGTTTACTGTATCCCTTGGAGCTTCATATAGACGATGAAACACAGAGATTGCATCCGAATTTAATACAAAGGGCACAATGCCAACCTAAGTACAAGAGGACTGACACTCTAACTTTCTATGATTTGAACCTCTCCTGTGAGTCCAGTTTTAGATTCCGATGCTTCACTTCAGGTTTACTGTATCCCTTGTACATTCTTATTGACGATGAAACAAAGAAATTGCATCCGAATTTAATACAAAAGGCACAATGCCGACATAAGTACAAGAGGACTGACACTCTAACTTTCCATGATTTGAAGCTTTCCTGTGAGTCCAGTTTTAGATTCCCATGCTTCACTTCAGGTTTCCTTTATACCTTGGAACTTCGTATTGACGAAGAAACACAGAAATTGCATCCAAATTAAATACAAAATGCACAATGCCGATTTAAGTACATGAGGACTGACACTCTAACTTTCTATGATTTGAACTTCTCCTGTGAGTCTAGTTTTATATTACGATGCTTCACTTCAGGTTTACTGTATCCCTTGGACGTTATTATAGACGATGAAACACAGACATTGCATCCGAATTTAATACAAAAGGCACAATGCCGACTAAAGTACAAGAGGACTGACACTCTAACCTTCTATGATTTGAACCTCTCCTGTGAGTCCAGTTTTAGATTCCGATAATTTACTTCAGGTTAACTGTATCCCTTGGACCTTCTTATTGACAATGAAACACATAAATTGCATCCGAATTTCATACAAAAAGCACAATGCCGACTTAAGTACAAGAGGACTGACACTCTAACTTTCTATGATTTGAACCCCTCCTGTGAGTCCAGTTATAGATTCTGATGCTTCACTTCAGTTTTACTGTATCCCTTGGACCTACTTATAGACGATGAAACACAGAAATTGCATCAGAATTTAATACAAAAGGCACAATGCCGACTTAAGTACAAGAGGCCAGATACTCTAACTTTCTATGATTTGAACCTCTCCTGTGAGTTGAGTTTTAGATTCCGATGCTTCACTTCAGGTCTACTGTAGCCCTTGGACCTTCTTATTGACGATGAAGCACAGAAATTGCATTCGAGTTTAATACAAAAGGCACAATGCTGAATTAAGTACAAGAGGACTGACACTCTAACTTTCTATGATTTGAACCTCTCCTGTGAGTTCAGTTTTAGATTCCGAACTTCAGGTTTCTGTACCCCTTGGATCTTCTTATTGACGATGAGACACAGAAATTGCATCCGCATTTAATACAAAAGACACAATGCCGACTTAAGTACAAGAGGACTCACACTATAAATTTCTATGATTTAAACCTCTCCTGTGAGTCCAGTTTTAGATTCCGATGCTTCACTTAAGGTTTACTGTATGCCTTGGACCTTCTTGAAGACGATGAAACACAGAAATTGCATCCGAAATTAATACAAAAGGCACAATGCCGACTTTAGTACAAGAGGTCTGACACTCTAACATTCTACGATTTGAACCTCTCCTGTGAGTTGAGTTTTAGATTCCGATGCTTCACTTCAGGTCTACTGTATCCCTTGGACCTTCTTAATGACGATGAAACACAGAAATCGCATCCGAATTTAATACAAAAGGCAAAATGCCGACTTAAGTACAAGAGTACTGACACTCTAACTTTCTATGATTTGAACCTCTCCTGTGAGTCCAGTTTTAGATTCCGATCCTTCACTTCAGGTTTACTTTATCCCTTGGACCTTCTTATTGACGATGAAACAGAGAAATTGCATCCAATTTAATACAAAAGGCACAATGCCGTATTAAGTACAAGAGGCCTGAAACTCTAACTTTCTATGATTTGAACCTCTCCTGTGAGTTGAGTTTTAGGTTCCGATGCTTCACTTCAGGTCTACTGTATCCCTTGGACCTTCTTATTGACGATGAAACACAGATATTGCATCCGAATATAATACAAAAGGCACAATGCTGACTTAAGTACAAGAGGACTTACACTCTAACTTTCTGTGATTTGAACGTCTCCTGTGAGTCCAGTTTGGATTTCCGTTGCTTCACTTCAGGTTAACTACATCCCTTGGACCTTCTTATTGACGATGAAACACAGAGATTGCATCCGAATTTAATACAAAATGCACAATGCCGACTTAAGTACAAGAGGCCTGAAACTCTAACGTTCTATGATTTGAACCTCTCCTGTGAGTTGAGTTTTAGGTTCCGATGCTTCACTTCAGGTCTACTGTATCCCTTGGACCTTCTTATAGACGATGAAACACAGAAATTGCATCAGAATTTGATACAAAAGGCACAATGCCGACTTAAGTACAAGAGGACTGACACTCTAACTTTCTATGATTTGAACCTCTCCTGTGAGTCCAGTTTTTGATTCTGATCCTTCACTTCAGGTTTACTGTATCCCTTGGACCTTCTAATAGACGATGAAACACAGAAATTACATCCGAATTTAATACAAAAGCCACAATGCCGACTTAAGTACAAGAGGCCTGACACTCTAACTTTCTATGATTTGAACCTCTCCTGTGAGTTGAGTTTTACATTCCGATGCTTCACTTCAGGTCTACTGTATCCCACGGACCTTCTTATTGACGATGAAACACAGAAATTGCATCCGAATTTAATATAAAAGTCACAATGCCGACTTAAGTACAAGAGGACTGACACTCTCACTTTCTATGAGTTGAACCTCTCCTGTGAGTCCAGTTTTAGATTCCGATGCTTCACTTCAGGTTTACTGTATCCCTTTGACTTTCTTATTGATGATGAAACAGAGAAATTGCATCCGAATTTAATACAAAAGGCACAATGCCGACTTAAGTACAAGAGGCCTGACACTCTAACTTTCTATGATTTGAACCTCTCCTGTGAGTCCACTTTTAGATTCCGATGCTTCACTTCAGGTCTACTGTATCCCTTGGACCTTCTTATTGACGATGAAACACAGAAATTGCATCCGAATATAATACAAAAGGCACAATGCTTACTTAAGTACAAGAGGACTTACACTCTAACTTTCTGTGATTTGGACCTCTCCTGTGAGTCCAGTTTGGATTTCCGATGCTTCACTTCAGGTTAACTACATCCCTTGGACGTTCCTATTGACGATGAAACACAGAGATTGCATCTGAATTTAATACAAAATGCACAATGCCGACTTAAGTTCAAGAGGAATGACACTCTAACTTTCTATGATTTGAACCTCTCCTGTGAGTCCAGTTTTAGATTCCGATGCTTCACTTCAGGTTTACTGTATCCCTTGGAACTTCTTATTGACGATGAAACACAGAAATTGCATCCGAATTTAATACAAAAGGCATAATGCCGACTTCAGTACAAGAGGGCTGACCCTCTAACTCTCTATGATTTGAACCTCTCCTGTGAGTTGAGTTTTAGATTCCGATGCTTCACATCAGGTTTACTGTATTCCTTGGAACCTCTTATTGACGATGAAGCACAGATATGGCATCCGAATTTAATACAAAAGGCACAATGCCGGCTTAAGTACAAGAGGACTGACACTCTAACTTTCTATGATTTGAACCTCTCCTGTGAGTCCAGTTGTAGATTCCGAGGCTTCACTTCAGGTTTACTGTATCCCTTGGACCTTCATATAGACGATGAAACACAGAAATTGCATCCGAATTTAATACAAAGGGCACAATGCCAACCTAGGTACAAGAGGACTGACACTCTAACTTTCTATGATTTGAACCTCTCCTGTGATTCCAGTTTTAGATTCCGATGCTTCACTTCAGGTTTACTGTACCCCTTGTACCTTCTTATTGACGATGAAACAAAGAAATTGCATCCGAATTTAATACAAAAGGCACAATGCCGACATAAGTACAAGAGGACTGACACTCTAACTTTCCATGATTTGAACCTTTGCTGTGAGTCCAGTTTTAGATTCCCATGCTTCACTACAGGTTTCCTTTATACCTTGGAACTTCTTATTGACGAAGAAACACAGAAATTGCATCGAAATTAAATACAAAATGCACAATGCCGATTTAAGTACATGAGGACTGACACTCTAACTTTCTATGATTTGAACTTCTCCTGTGAGTCTAGTTTTAGATTACGATGCTTCACTTCAGGTTTACTGTATCCCTTGGACGTTATTATAGACGATGAAACACAGAAATTGCATCCGAATTTAATACAAAAGGCACAATGCCGACTAAAGTACAAGAGGACTGACACTCTAACCTTCTATGATTTGAACCTCTCCTGTGAGTCCAGTTTTAGATTCCGATAATTTACTTCAGGTTTACTGTATCCCTTGGACCTTCTTGTTGATGATGAAACACAGAAATTGCATCCGAATATAATACAAAAGGCACAATGCCGACTTAAGTACAAGAGGACTGACACTCTAACTTTCTATGATTTGAACCTGTCCTGTGTGTCCAGTTTTGGTTTCCGATGCTTCACTTCAGGTTTACTGTAACCCTTGGACTTTCTTATTGACAACGAAACACATAAATTGCATCCGAATTTCATACAAAAAGCACAATGCCGACTTAAGTACAAGAGGACTGACACTCTAACTTTCTATGATTTGAACCTCTCCTGTGAGTCCAGTTATAGATTCTGATGCTTCACTTCATGTTTGCTGTATCCCTTGGACCTTCCTATCGACGATGAAACACAGAAATTGCATCAGAATTTCATACAAAAGGCACAATGCCGACTTAAGTACAAGAGGCCAGACACTCTAACTTTCTATGATTTGAACCTCTCCTGTGAGTTGAGTTTTAGATTCCGATGCTTCGCTTCAGGTCTACTGTAGCCCTTGGACCTTCTTATTGACGATGAAACACAGAAATTGCATTCGAATTTAATACAAAAGGCACAATGCTTAATTAAGTACAAGAGGACTGACACTCTAACTTTTTATGATTTGAACCTCTCCTGTGAGTCCAGTTTTAGATTCCGAACTTCAGGTATCTGTATCCCTTGGACCTTCTTATTGACGATGAAACACAGAAATTGCATCCGAATTTAATACAAAAGTCACAATGCCGACTTAAGTACAAGAGGACTCACACTATAAATTTCTATGATTTAAACCTCTCCTGTGAGTCCAGTTTTAGATTCCGATGCTTCACTTCAGGTGTACTGTATGCCTTGGACCTTCTTTTTGACGATGAGACACAGACATAGCCTCTGAATTTAATACAAAAGGCACAATGCCGACTTAAGTACAAGAGGACTGACACTCTAACTTTCTGTGATTTGAACCTCTCCTGTGAGTCCAGTTTGGATTTCCGTTGCTTCACTTCAGGTTAACTACATCCCTTGGACCTTCTTATTGACGATGAAACACAGAGATTGCATCCGAATTTAATACAAAATGCACAATGCAGACTTTAGTACAAGAGGACTGACACTCTAACTTTCCATGATTTGAACCTCTCCTGTGAGTCCAGTTTTAGATTCCGATGCTTCACTTCAGGTTTTCTGTATCCCTTGTACCTTCTTGTTGACGATGAAACAAAGAAATTGCATCCGAATTTAATACAAAAGGCACAATGCCGACATAAGTACAAGAGGACTGATACTCTAACTTTCCATGATTTGAACCTTTCCTGTGAGTCCAGTTTTAGATTCCGATGCTTCCCTTCAGGTTTCCTTTATACCTTGGAACTTCTTATTGACGATGAAACACAGAAATTGCATCCGAATTTAATACAAAAGGCACAATGCCGACTTAATTACAAGAGGACTGACACTCTAACTTTCTATGATTAGAACCTCTCCAGTGAGTCCAGTTTTAGATTCCGATGCTTCACTTCAGGTTTACTGTATCCCTTGGACCTTCGTATTGACGATGAACACATAAATTGCATCCGAAATTAATACAAAAAGCACAATGCTAACTTAAGTAAAAGAGGACTGACACTCTAAATTTCTATGATTTGAACCTCTCCTGTGAGTCCAGTTTTAGATTCCGACATTTCAGTTCAGGTTTACTGTATCCCTTGGACTTTCTTATTGACGATGAAACACAGAAATTGCATTCCAATTTAATACAAAAGGCACAATGCCGACTTAAGTTCAAGAGGACTGACACTCTAACTGTCTATGATTTGAACCTCTCCTGTGAGTCCATTTTTAGATTCCGATGATTCACTTCAGGTTTACTGTATCCCTTGGTCCTTCTTATTGACGAAGAAACACAGAAATTGCATCCGAATTAAATACAAAATGCACAATGCCGATTTAAGTACATGAGGACTGACACTCTAACTTTCTATGGTTTGAACTTCTCCTGTGAGTCCAGTTTTAGATTACGATGCTTCGCTTAGGGTTAACTGTATCCCTTGGACGTTATTATAGGCGATGAAACACAGAAATTGCATCCGAATTTAATACAAAAGGCACAATGCCGACTCAAGTACAAGAGGACTGACACTCTAACCTTCTATGATTTGAACCTCTCCTGTGAGTCCAGTTTTAGATTCCGATAATTTACTTCAGGTTTACTGTATCCCTTGGACCTTCTTATTTACGATGAAACACAGAAATTGCATCCGAATTTAATACAAAAGGCACAATGCCGACTTCAGTACAAGAAGACTGACAATCTAACTTTCTATGATTTGAACCTCTCCTGTGAGTCCAGTTTTGGTTTCCGATGCTTCACTTCAGGTTTACTGTAACCCTTGGACTTTCTTATTGACGATGAAACTCATAAATAGCAACCGAATTTAAAGCAAAAGGCACAATGCCGGCTTAAGGACAAGAGGACTGACACTCTAAATTTCTACGATTAGAACCTCTCGTGTGAGTCCAGTTTTGGATTCCGATGCTTCACTTCAGGTTTACTGTATCCCTTGGTCCTTCTTATTGACGATGAACACATAAATTGCATCCGAATTTCATACAAAAAGCACAATGCCGACTTAAGTACAAGAGGACTGACACTCTAACTTTCTATGATTTGAACCTCTCCTGTGAGTCCAGTTTTAGATTCCGAACTTCAGGTTTACTGTATCCCTTGGACCTTCTTATTGACGATGAAACACAGAAATTGCATCCGAATTTAATACAAAAGTCACAATGCCGACTTAAGTACAAGAGGACTGACACTCTAACTTTCTTTGATTTGTACCTCTCCTGTGAGTCCAGTTTTGGATGCCGATGCTTCACTTCAGGTTTACTGTATACCTTGGACCTTCTTATTGACGATGAAACACAGAAATTGCATCCGAATTTAATACAGAAGGCACAATGCTGACTTAAGTACAAGAGGACTGACACTCTAACTTTCTATGATTAGAACCTCTCCTGTGAGTCCACTTTTAGATTCCGATGCTTCACTTCAGGTTTACTGTATCCCTTGGACCTTCTAATTGTCGATGAAACACATAAATTGCATCCGAATTTAATACAAAAGGCACAATGCCTACTTAAGTACATGAGGCCAGACACTCTAACTTTATATGATTTGAACCTCACCTGTGAGTTGAGTTTTAGATTCCGATGCTTCACTTCAGGTTTACTGTTTACTTTGGACCTTCTTGAAGACGATGAAACACAGAAATTGCTTCCGAATTTAATACAAAAGGCACAATGCCGACTTAAGTTCAAGAGGCCTGACACTCTAATTTTCTATGATTTGAACCTCTCCTGTGATTCCAGTTTTGGATTCCGATGCTTCATTTCAGGTTAACTGTATCCCTTGGACCTTGTTATTGACGATGAAACACAGAGATTGCATCCGAATTTAATACAAAAGGCACAATGCCGACTTAAGTACAAGAGGACTGACACTCTAACATTCTATGATTTGAACCTCTCCTGTGAGTCCAGGTTTAGATTCCGATGCTTCACTTCAGGTTCACTGCATCCCTTGGACCTTCATATAGACGATGAAACACAGAAATTGCATCCGAATTTAATACAAAAGGCACAATGCCGACTTAAGTACAAGAGGACTGACACTCTAACTTCCTATGGTTTGAACCTCTCCTGTGGGTCCATATTTAGATTCCGAACTTCATGTTTACTGTATCCCTTGGACCTTCTTAATGACGATGAAACACAGAAATTGCATCCGAATTTAATACAAAAGGCACAATGCCGACTTAAGTACAAGAGGACAGACACTCTAACTTTCTATGATTTGAACCACTCCTGCGAGTCCAGTTTTAGATTCCGTTGCTTCTCTTCAGGTTTTCTGTATCTCTTGGACCTTCTTATAGACGATGAAACACAGAAATTGCATCCGAATTTAATACAAAATTCACATTGCCGACTTAAGTACATGAGGACCGACACTCTAACTTTCTATGATTTGAACCTCTCCTGTGAGTCCAGTTTTAGATTCCGATGCCTCTCTTCAGATTTACTGTATCCCTTGTACCTTCTTATTGACGATGAAGCAAAGAAATTGCCTCCGAATTTAATACAAAGGGCACAATGCCGACTTAAGTACAAGAGGACTGACACTCTAACTATCTATGATTTGAACCTCTCCTGTGAGTCCAGATTTAGATTCCGATGCTTAACTTCAGGTTTCTTTTAAACCTTGGACCTTCTTATTGACGAAGGAAACACAGAAATTGCATCCGAATCTAATACAAAAGGCACAATGCCGACTTAAGTACAAGAGGACTGACACTCAAACTTTCTATGATTTGAACGTCTCCTGTGAGTCCAGTTTTAGATTCCGATGCGTCACTTCAGGTTTACTGTATCCCTTGGACCTTCTTATTGACAATGAAACACAGAAATTGCATCCGAATGTAATACAAATGGCACAATGCCGACTTAAGTACAAGAGGACTGACTCTCTAACTTTCTATGCTTTTGACCTCTCCCGTGAGTCCAGTTTTAGATTCCGAACCTAAGGTTTACTGTATCCCTTGGACCTTTTTATTGACGATGAAAGACAGATATTGCATCCGAATTTAATACAAAAGGCACAATGCCGACTTAAGTACAAGAGGACTGACACCCTAACTCTCTATGATTTGAACCTCTCCTGTGAGTCCAGTTTTAGATTCCGATGCTTCACATCAGGTTTACTGTATCGCTTGGACCTTCTTATGGACGATGAAACACAGAAATTGCATCCGAATTTAATACAAAATGCACAATGCCGACTTAAGTACAAGAGGACTGACACTCTAACTTTCTATGATTTGAACCTCTCCTGTGAGTCCAGTTTTAGATTCCGATGCTTCACTTCAGGTTAACTGTATCCCTTGGACCTTCTTATTGACGATGATACACAGAAATAGCATCCGAATCTAATACAAAATGCACAATGGTGATTTAAGTACAAGAGGACTGACACTCTAACTTTCTATGATTTGAACGTCTCCTGTGAGTCCAGTTTTAGATTCCGATGCGTCACTTCAGGTTTACTGTATCCCTTGTACCTTCTTATTGACGATGAAACACAGAAATTGCATCCGAATGTAATACAAAAGGCACAATGCCGACTTTAGTACAAGAGGACTGACTCTCTAACTTTTTATGCTTTTGACCTCTCCTGTGAGTCCAGTTTTAGATTCGGAACCTAAGGTTTACTGTATCCCTTGGACCTTTTTATTGACGATGAAAGACAGATATTGCATCCGAATTTAATACAAAAGGCACAATGCCGACTTAAGTACAAGAGGACTGACACCCTAACTCTCTATGATTTGAACCTCTCCTGTGAGTCCAGTTTTAGATTCCGATGCTTAACATCAGGTTTACTGTATCCCTTGGACCTTCTTATGGACGATGTAACACAGAAATTGCATCCGAATTTAATACAAAATGCACAATGCCGACTTAAGTACAAGAGGACTGACACTCTAACTTTCTATGATTTGAACGTCTCCTGTGAGTCCTGTTTTAGATTCCGATGCTTCACTTCAGGTTCACTGCATCCCTTGGACCTTCATATAGACGATGAAACACAGAAATTGCATCCGAATTTAATACAAAAGCACAATGCCGACTTAAGTACAAGAGGACTGACACTCTAACTTTCTATTGTTTGAACCTCTCCTGTGGGTCCATATTTAGATTCCGAACTTCAGGTTTACTTTATCCCTTGGACCTTCTTATTGACAATGAAACACAGAAATTGCATACGAATATAATACAAAATGCGCAATGCCGACTTACGTACAAGAGGACTGACACTCTAATTTTCTATGATTTGAACCTCTCCTGTGAGTCCAGTTTTAAATTCCGATGCTTCACATCAGGTTTACTGTATCCCTTGGACGTTCTAAATGACGATGAAACACAGAAATTGCATCCGAATTTAATACAAAAGGAACAATGCCGACTTAAGTACAAGAGGACAGACACTCTAACTTTCTATGATTTGAACCGCTCCTGCGAGTCCAGTTTTAGATTCCGATGCTTCACATCAGGTTTCCTGTATCCCTTGGACGTTCTTAATGACGATAAAACACAGAAATTGCATCCGAATTTAATACAAAAGGCACAATGCCGACTTAAGTACAAGAGGACAGACACTCTAACTTTCTATGATTTGAACCGCTCCTGCGAGTCCAGTTTTAGATTCCGATGCTTCACTTCAGGTTCACTGTATCCCTTGGACCTTCTGATTGACTATGAAACACAGAAATCGCATCCGAATTGAATACAAAAGGCACAATGCCGACTTAAGTACAAGAGGACTGACACTCTAACTTTCTATGATTTGAGCCTCTTCTGTGAGTCCAGTTTTAGATTCCGATGCTTCACTTCAGGTTTACTGTATCCCTTGGACCTTCGTATTGACGATGAAGCACAGAAATTGCATCCGAATGTAATACAAAATGCACAAATCCGATTTAAGTACAAGAGGACTGACACTTTAACTTTCTATAATTTGAACCTCTCCTGTGAGTCCAGTTTTAGATTCCGTTGCTTCTTTTCAGGTTTACTGTATCCCTTGGATCTTCTTATAGACGATGAAACACAGATATTGCATCCGAATTTAATACGAAATTCACATTGCCGACTTAAGTACATGAGGACCGACACACTAACTTTCTATGATTTGAACCTCTCCTGTGAAACCAGTTTTAGATTCCGATGCCTCTCTTCAGGTTTACTGTATCCCTTGTACCTTCTTATTGACGATGAAGCAAGGAAATGGCATCCGAATTTAATACAAAAGGCACAATGCCGACTTAAGTACAAGAGGACTGACACTCTAACTATCTATGATTTGAACCTCTCCTGTGAGTCCAGATTTAGATTCCGATGCTTAACTTCACGTTTCTTTTATACCTTGGACCTTCTTATTGACGAAGAAAACACAGAAATTGCATCCGAATCAAATACAAAAGCACAATGCCGACTTAAGTACAAGAGGACTGACTCTCTAACTTTTTATGCTTTTGACCTCTCCTGTGAGTCCAGTTTTAGATTCCGAACCTAAGGTTTACTGTATCCCTTGGACCTTTTTATTGACGATGAAAGACAGATATTGCCTCCGAATTTAATACAAAAGGCACAATGCCGACTTAAGTACAAGAGGACTGACACCCTAACTCTATATGATTTGAACCTCTCCTGTGAGTTCAGTTTTAGATTCCGATGCTTCACATCAGGTTTACTGTATCCCTTGCACCTTCCTATGGACGATGAAACACAGAGATTGCATCCGAATTTAATACAAAATGCACAATGCCGACTTACGTACAAGAGGACTGACACTCTAACTTTCTATGATTTGAACCTCTGCTGTGAGTCCAGTTTTAGATTCCGATGCTTCACTTCAGGTTAACTGTATCCCTTGGACCTTCTTATTGACGATGAAACACAGAAATTGCATCCGAATCTAATACAAAATGCACAATGCCGATTTAAGTACAAGAGGACTGGCACTCTAACTTTCTATGACTTGAACCTCTCCTGTGAGTCCAGTTTTAGATTCCGATGCTTCACTTCAGGTTTAGTGTATCCCTTGGACTTTCTTATAGACGATGAAACACAGAAATTGCATCCGATTTTAATACAAAAGGCACAATGCCGGCTTAAGTACAAGAGGACTGACACTCTAACTTTCTATGATTTGAACCTCTCCTGTGAGTCCAGTTTTATATTCCGATGCTTAACTTCAGGTTTACTGTATCCCTTGGACCTTCTTATTGACGATGAAACACAGAAATTGCATCCGAATTTAAAACAAAATGCACAATGCCGACTTAAGTACAAGAGGACTTACACTCTAACATTCTATGATTTGATCCTCTCCTGTAAGTCCAGTTTCTGATTCCGATGCTTCACTTGAGGTTTACTGTATCCCTTGGACAATCTTATTGACGATGAAACACAGAAATTGCATCCCAATTTAATACAAAAGGCGTAATGCCGACTTAAGTAAAAGAGGACTGACCCTCTAACTCTCTATGATTTGAAACTCTCCTGGGAGTTGAGTTTTAGATTCCGATGCTTCACTTCAGGTCCACTGTATCCCTTGGACCTTCTTATTGACGATGAAAGACAGAAATTGCATTCGAATTTAATACAAAAGGCACAATGCCGACTTAAGTACAAGAGGACTGACACTCTAACTGTCTATGAATTGAACCTCTCCTGTGAGTGCAGTATTAGATTCCGAAACTTCACATCAGAATTACTGTATCCCTTGGACCTTCTTATGGACGATGAAACACAACAATTGCATCCGAATATAATATAAAAGGCACAATGCCGACTTAAGTACTAGAGGACTGACACTCTAACTTTCTATGATTTGAACCCCTCCTGTGAGTCCAGTTTTAGATTCCGATGCTTCACTTCAGGTTTACTGTAACACCTAGACCTTCTTATTGACGATGCGTCACAGAAATGGCATCCGAATTTAATACAAAAGGAACAATGCCGACTTCAGTAAAAGAGGACTGACACTCTAACTTTCTATGATGTGAACCTCTCCTGTGAGTCCAGTTTTAGATTCCGATGCTTCACTTCAGGTTTACTGTAACACCTAGACCTTCTTATTGACGATGCGTCACAGAAATGGCATCCGAATTTAATACAAAAGGAACAATGACGACTTCAGTAAAAGAGGACTGACACTCTAACTTCCTATGATTTGAACCTCACCTGTGAGTCCAGTTTTAGATTCCCATGCTTCACTTCAGGTTTACTGTATCCCTTGTACCTTCTTATTGACGATGAAACAAAGAAATTGCATCCGAATTTAATACAAAAGGCACAATGCCGACTTAAGTACAAGAGGACTGACACTCTAACTTTCTATGATTTGAACCTCTCCTGTGAGTCCAGATTTAGATTCCGATGCTTAACTTCAGGTTTCTTTTATACCTTGGACCTTCTTATTGACGATGAAACACAGAAATTGCATCCGAATCTAATACAAAAGGCACAATGCCGACTTAACTACAAGAGGACTGACACTCTAACTATGTATGATTTGAACCTCTCCTGTGAGTCCAGTTTTAGATTCCGATGCTTAACTTCAGGTTTACTGTATCCCTTGGACATTCTTATTGACGATGAAACACAGAAATTGCATCCGAATTTAATACAAAAGGCACAATGCCGACTTAAGTACAAGAGGACTGACACTCTAACTTTCTATGATTTGATCCTTTCCTGTGAGTCCAGTTTTGGATTCCGATGCTCCACTTCAGGTTTACTGTATCCCTTGGACCTTCTTATTGACGATGAAACACATAAATTGCATCCGAATTTAATACAAAAGGCATAATGCCGACGAAAGTACAAGAGGACTGACACTCTAACTTTCTATGATTTGAACCTCTCCTGTGAGACCAATTTCAGATTCCGAACTTCAGGTTTACTGTATCCCTTGGACCTTCTTATTGACGATGAAACACAGAAATTGCATCCGAATTTAATACAAAAGGAATAATGCCGACTTAAGTACAAAAGGACTGACCCTCTAACTCTCTATGATTTGAACCTCTCCTGTGAGTTGAGTTTTAGATTCCGATGCTTCACATCAGGTTTACTGTATTCCTTGGAACTTCTTATTGACGATGAAACACAGATATGGCATCCGAATTTAATACAAAAGGCACAATGCCGACTTAAGTACAAGAGGACTGACACTCTAACTTTCTATGATTTGAACCTCTCCTGTGAGTCCAGTTTTAGATTCCGATGCTTCACTTCAGGTTTACTGTATCCCTTGGACCTTCTTATTGACGGTGAAACAGAGAAATTGCATCCGAATATAATACAAAAGGTACAATGCCGACTTAAGTACAAGAGGACTGACACTCTAACTTTCTATGATTTGAACCTCTCCTGTGAGTCTAGTTTCTGATTCCGATGCTTCACTTCAGGTTTACTGTATTCCTTGGACCTTCTTATAGACGATGAAACACAGAAATTGCATCCAAATTTAATACAAAAGGCACAATGCCGACTTAAGTACTACAGGCCTGACGCTCTAACTTTCTATGATTGAACCTCTCCTGTGAGTCCAGTTTTATATTCCGATGCCTCTCTTCAGGTTTACTGTATCCCTTAGACCTTCTTATTAACGATGAAACACAGAAATTGCATCCGAATTTAATACAAAAGGCACAACGCCGACTTAAGTACAAGAGGACTGCCACTCTAAGTTTCTATGATTTGAACCCCTCCGGTGAGTCCAGTTTTAGATTCCGATGCTTCACTTCAGATTTACTTTATCCCTTGGACCTCCTTCTAAAAGACGATGACACACAGAAATTGCATCCGAATTCAATACAAAATTCACAATGCCGACTTAAGTACAAGAGGACTGACTCTCTAACTTTCTATGATTTCAACCTCACTTGTGAGTCCAGTTTTAGATTCCCATGATTCACTTCAGGTTTACTGTATCCTCTGTACCTTCTTATTGACGATGAAACAAAGAAATTGCATCCGAATCTAATACAAAAGGCACAATGCCGACTTAAGTACAAGAGGCCTGACACTCTAACTCTCTATGATTTGAACCTCTCCTGTGAGTTGAGTTTTAGATTCCGATGCTTCACTTCAGGTCTCCTGTATCCCTTGGACCTTCGTATTGACGATGAAACACAGAAATTGCATCCGAATTTAATACAAAAGGCACAATGCTGACTTAAGTACAAGAGGACTGACACTCTTACTTTCTATGATTTGAACCTCTATTGTGAGTCCAGTTTTAGATTCCGATGCTTCACTTTAGGTTTACTGTATACCTTGGACCTTCTTATAGACGGTGAAATACAGATATTGAATCCGAATTTAATACAAACGGCACAATGCCGACTTAAGTACAAGAGGCCTGACACTCTAACTCTCTATGATTTGAACCTCTCCTGTGAGTTGAGTTTTAGATTCCGATGCTTCACTTCAGGTCTCCTGTATCCCTTGGACCTTCGTATTGACGATGAAACACAGAAATTGCATCCGAATTTAATACAAAAGGCACAATGCTGACTTAAGTACAAGAGGACTGACACTCTTACTTTCTATGATTTGAACCTCTCCTGCGAGTCCAGTTTTAGATTCCGATGCTTCACATCATGTTTACTGTTTCCCTTGGACCTTCTTATTGACGATGAAACACATAAATTGCATCCGAATTTAGTACAAGAAGCACAATGCCGAATTAAGTACAAGAGGACTGACACTCTAACTTTCTATGATTTGAACCTCTCCTGTGAGTGCAGTTTTAGATTCCAAGGCTTCACATCAGAACTACTGTATCCCTTGCAACTTCTTGTGGACGATGAAACACAACAATTGCATCCGATTTTAATACAAAAGGCACAATGCAGACTTAAGTACTAGAGGACTGACACTCTAACTTTCTATGATTTGAACCTCTCCTGTGAGTCCAGTTTTAGATTCCGATGCTTCACTTCATATTTACTGTATTCCTTAGACCTTCTTATTGACGATGAAACACAGAAATTGCATCCGAATTTAATACAAAAGGCACAATGCCGACTTAAGTACATGAGGACTTACACTCTAACATTCTATGATTTGATCCTCTCCTGTGAGTCAAGTTTTGGATTCCGATGCTTCACTTGAGGTTTACTGTATCCCTTGGACCATCTTATTGACGATGAAACACAGAAATTGCATCCGAATTTAATACAAAAGGCGTAATGCCGACTTAAGTAAAAGAGGACTGACCCTCTGACTCTCTATGATTTGAACCTCTCCTGGGAGTTGAGTTTTAGATTCCGATGCTTCACTTCAGGTCCACTGTATCCCTTGGACCTTCTTATTGACGATGAAACACAGAAATTGCATCCGAATTTAATACAAAAGGCACAATGCCGACTTAAGTACAAGAGGACTGACACTCTAACTGTCTATGAATTGAACCTCTCCTGTGAGTGCAGTATTAGATTCCGAGGCTTCACATCAGAATTACTGTATCCCTTGGACCTTCTTACGGACGATGAAACACAACGATTGCATCAGAATATAATATAAAAGGCACAATGCCGACTTAAGTACTAGAGGACTGACACTCTAACTTTCTATGATTTGAACCTCTCCTGTGAGTCCAGTTTTAGATTCCGATGCTTCACTTCAGGTTTACTGTAACACCTAGACCTTCTTATTGACGATGCGTCACAGAAATGGCATCCGAATTTAATACAAAAGGAACAATGCCGACTTCAGTAAAAGAGGACTGACACTCTAACTTTCTATGATGTGAACCTCTCCTGTGAGTCCAGTTTTAGATTGTGATATTTCACTTCTGGTTTACTGTATCCCTTGGACCTTCTTATTGACAATGAAACACAGAAATTGCATCCGAATTTAATACAAAAGGCACAATGCCGACTTAAGTACAAGAGGACTGACACTCTAAGTTTCTATGATTTGAACCCCTCCGGTGAGTCCAGTTTTAGATTCCGATGCTTCCCTTCAGGTTTACTTTATCCCTTGGACCTTCTTATAGACGATGACACACAGAAATTGCATCCGAATTTCATACAAAAGGCACAATGCCGACTTAAGTACAAGAGGACTGACACTCTAACTTTCTATGATTTGAACCTCACCTGTGAGTCCAGTTTTAGATTCCCATGCTTCACTTCAGGTTTACTGTATCCCTTGTACCTTCTTATTGACGATGAAACAAAGAAATTCCATCCGAATTTAATACAAAAGGCACAATGCCGACTCAAGTACAAGAGGACTGACACTCTAACTTTCTATGATTTGAACCTCTCCTGTGAGTCCAGATTTAGATTCCGATGCTTAACTTCAGGTTTCTTTTATACCTTGGACCTTCTTATTGACGATGAAACACAGAAATTGCATCCGAATCTAATACAAAAGGCACAATGCCGACTTAAGTACAAGAGGACTGACACTCTAACTATGTATGATTTGAACCTCTCCTGTGAGTCCAGTTTTAGATTCCGATGCTTAACTTCAGGTTTACTGTATCCCTTGGACATTCTTATTGACGATGAAACACAGAAATTGCATCCGAATTTAATACAAAAGGCACAATGCCGACTTAAGTACAAGAGGACTGATACTCTAACTTTCTATGATTTGATCCTCTCCTGTGAGTCCAGTTTTGGATTCATATGCTCCACATCAGGTTTACTGTATCCCGTGGACCTTCTTATTGACGATGAAACACATAAATTGCATCCGAATTTAATACAAAAGGCACAATGCCGACTTAAGTACAAGAGGACTGACACTCTTACTTTCTATGATTTGAACCTCTCCTGTGAGACCAATTTCAGATTCCGAACTTCAGGTTTACTGTATCCCTTGGACCTTCTTATTGACGATGAGACACAGAAATTGCATCCGAATTTAATACAAAAGACATAATGCCGACTTAAGTACAAAAGGACTGACCCTCTAACTCTCTATGATTTGAACCTCTCCTGTGAGTTGAGTTTTAGATTCCGATGCTTCACATCAGGTTTACTGTATTCCTTGGAACTTCTTATTGACGATGAAACACAGATATGGCATATGAATTTAATACAAAAGGCACAATGCCGACTTAAGTACAAGAGGACTGACACTCTAACTTTCTATGATTTGAACCTCTCCTGTGAGTGCAGTTTTAGATTCCAAGGTTTCACATCAGAACTACTGTATCCCTTGCACCTTCTTATGGACGATGAAACACAACAATTGCATCCGAATTTAATACAAAAGGCACAATGCCGACTTAAGTACTACAGGCCTGACACTCTATTTTTCTATGATTGAACCTCTCCTGTGATTCCAGTTTTAGATTCCGATGCCTCTCTTCAGGTTTACTGTATCCCTTGGACCTTCCTATTGACGATGAAACACAGAAATTGCATCCGAATTTAATACAAAAGGCACAATGCCGACTTAAGTACAAGAGGACTGACACTCTAAGTTTCTATGATTTGAACCCCTCCGGTGAGTCCAGTTTTAGATTCCGATGCTTCTCTTCAGGTATACTGTATCCCTTAGACCTTCTTATTAACGATGAAACACAGAAATTGCATCCGAATTTAATACAAAAGGCACAACGCCGACTTAAGTACAAGAGGACTGACACTCTAAGTTTCTATGATTTGAACCCCTCCGGTGAGTCCAGTTTTAGATTCCGATGCTTCACTTCAGATTTACTTTATCCCTTGGACCTTCTTATAGACGATGACACACAGAAATTGCATCCGAATTTATTACAAAAGGCACAATGCCGACTTAAGTACAAGAGGACTGACACTCTATCTTTCTATGATTTGAACCTCACTTGTGAGTCCAGTTTTAGATTCCCATGATTCACTTCAGGTTTACTGTATCCTCTGTACCTTCTTATTGACGATGAAACAAAGAAATAGCATCCGAATTTAATACAATAGGCACAATGATGACTTAAGTACAAGAGGACTGACACTCTAATTTTCTACGATTTGAACGTGTCCTGTGAGTCCAGTTTTAGATTCCGATGCGTCACTTGAGGTTTACTGTGTCCTTTGGACCTTCTTATTGACGATGAAACACAGAAATTGCACCCGAATTTAATACAAAAGGCACAATGCCGTCCTAAGTGCAAGAGGACTGACACTCTAACTTTCTATGATTTGAACCTCTCCTGTGAGTCCAGTTTTAGATTCCGATGCTTCACTTTAGGTTTACTGTATACGTTGGACCTTCTTATAGACGGTGAAATACAGATATTGCATCCGAATTTAATACAAAAGGCACAATGCCGATTTAAGTACAAGAGGCCTGACACTCTAACTCTCCATGATTTGAACCTCTCCTGTGAGTTGAGTTTTAGATTCCGATGCTTCACTTCAGGTCTCCTGTATCCCTTGGACCTTCGTATTGACGATGAAACACAGAAATTGCATCCGAATTTAATACAAAAGGCACAATGCTGACTTAAGTACAAGAGGACTGACACTCTTACTTTCTATGATTTGAACCTCTCCTGCGAGTCCAGTTTTAGATTCCGATGCTTCACATCAGGTTTACTGTTTCCCTTGGACCTTCTTATTGACGATGAAACACAGAAATTGCATCCGAATTTAGTACAAGAAGCACAATGCCGAATTAAGTACAAGAGGACTGACACTCTAACTTTCATGATTTGAACCTCTCCTGTGAGTGCAGTTTTAGATTCCAATGCTGCACATCAGAACTACTGTATCCCTTGGACCTTCTTATGGACGATGAAACACAACAATTGCATCCGAATTTAATACAAAAGGCACAATGCCGACTTAAGTACTAGAGGACTGACACACTAACTTTTTATGATTTTAACCTCCCCTGTGAGTCCAGTTTTAGATTCCGAACTTAAGGTTTACTGTATCCCTTGGACCTTTTTATTGACGATGAAAGACAGATATTGCATCCGAATTTAATACAAAAGGCACAATGCCGGCTTAAGTACAAGAGGACCGACACCCTAACTCTCTATGATTTGAACCTCTCCTGTGAGTCCAATTTTAGATTCCGATGCTTCACATCTGGTTTACTGTATAGCTTGGACCTTCTTATTGACGATGAAACACAGAAATTGCATCCGAATTTAATACTAAAGGCACAATGCCGACTTAAGTACAAGAGGACTGACACTCTAACTTTCTATGATTTGAACCTCTATTGTGAGTCCAGTTTCTGATTCCGATGCTTCACTTCAGGTTTACTGTATTCCTTGGACCTTCTTATAGACGATGAAACACAGAAATTGCATCCAAATTTAATACAAAAGGCACAATGCCGACTTAAGTACTACAGGCCTGACACTCTAACTTTCTATGATTGAACCTCTCCTGTGAGTCCAGTTTTAGATTCCGATGCTTCTCTTCAGGTTTACTGTATCCCTTGGACCTTCCTATTGACGATGAAACACAGAAACTGCATCCGAATTTAATACAAAAGGCACAATGCCGACTTAAGTACAAGAGGACTGACACTCTAAGTTTTTATGATTTGAACCCCTCCGGTGAGTCCAGTTTTAGATTCCGATGCTTCTCTTCAGGTTTACTGTATCCCTTGGACCTTCTTATAAACGATGAAACACAGAAATTGCATCCGAATTTAATACAAGATTCACATTGCCGACTTAAGTACATGAGGACTGACACTCTAACTTTCTATGATTTGAACCTCTCCTGTGAGTCCAGTTTTAGATTCCGATGCCTCTCTTCAGATTTACTGTATCCCTTAGACCTTCTTATTAACGATGAAACGCAGAAATTGCATCCGAATTTAATACAAAAGGCACAACGCCGACTTAAGTACAAGAGCACTGACACTCAAAGTTTCTATGATTTGAACCCCTCCGGTGAGTCCAGTTTTAGATTCCGATGCTTCACTTCAGATTTACTTTATCCCTTGGACGTTCTTATAGACGATGACACACAGAAATTGCATCCGAATTTTATACAAAAGGCACAATGCCGACTTAAGTACAAGAGGACTGACACTCTAACTTTCTATGATTTGAACCTCACTTGTGAGTCCAGTTTTAGATTCCCATGATTCACTTCAGGTTTACTGTATCCTCTGTACCTTCTTATTGACGATGAAACACAGAAACTGCATCCGAATTTAATACAAAAGTCACAATGCCAACTTAAGTACAAGAGGACTGACACTCTAACATTCTATGATTTGAACCTCTCCTGTGAGTCCAGTTTTAGATTCCGATGCTTCACTTCATGTTTACTGTATTCCTTAGACCTTGTTATTGACGATGAAACACAGAAATTGCATCCGAATTTAATACAAAAGGCACAATGCCGACTTAAGTAAAAGAGGACTGACACTCTAACTTTCTATGACTTGAACCTGTCCTGTGAGTCCAGTTTTAGATTCCGATATTTTACTTCAGGTTCACTGTATCCCTTGGACCTTCTTATTGACGATGAAACACAGAAATTGCATCCGAATTTAATACAAAAGGCATAATGCTGACTTAAGTACAAGAGAACTGACACTCTAACTTTCTATGATTTGAACCACTCCTGTGAGTCCAGTTTCAGATTACGATGCTTCACTTCAGGTATACTGTATCCCTTGGACCTTCTTATAGACGATGGAACACAGAAATTGCATCCGAATGTAATACAAAAGGCACAGTGCCGACTTAAGTACAAGAGGACTGACACACTAACTTTTTATGATTTTAACCTCTCCTGTGAGTCCAGTTTTAGATTCCGAACTTAAGGTTTACTGTATCCCTTGGACCTTTTTATTGACGATGAAAGACAGATATTGCATCCGAATTTAATACAAAAGGCACAATGCCGACTTAAGTACAAGAGGACCGACACCCTAACTCTCTATGATTTGAACCTCTCCTGTGAGTCCAATTTTAGATTCCGATGCTTCACATCTGGTTTACTGTATAGCTTGGACCTTCTTATTGACGATGAAACACAGAAATTGCATCCGAATTTAATACTAAAGGCACAATGCCGACTTAAGTACAAGAGGACTGACACTCTAACTTTCTATGATTTGAACCTCTCCTGTGAGTCCAGTTTCTGATTCCGATGCTTCACTTCAGGTTTACTGTATTCCTTGGACCTTCTTATAGACGATGAAACACAGAAATTGCATCCAAATTTAATACAAAAGGCACAATGCCGACTTAAGTACTACAGGCCAGACACTCTAACTTTCTATGATTGAACCTCTCCTGTGAGTCCAGTTTTAGATTCCGATGCTTCTCTTCAGGTTTACTGTATCCCTTGGACCTTCCTATTGACGATGAAACACAGAAACTGCATCCGAATTTAATACAAAAGGCACAATGCCGACTTAAGTACAAGAGGACTGACACTCTAAGTTTCTATGATTTGAACCCCTCCGGTGAGTCCAGTTTTAGATTCCGATGCTTCTCTTCAGGTTTACTGTATCCCTTGGACCTTCTTATAAACGATGAAACACAGAAATTGCATCCGAATTTAATACAAAATTCACATTGCCGACTTAAGTACATGAGGGCTGACACTCTAACTTTCTATGATTTGAACCTCACTTGTGAGTCCAGTTTTAGATTCCCATGATTCACTTCAGGTTTACTGTATCCTCTGTACCTTCTTATTGACGATGAAACAAAGAAATTGCATCCGAATTTAATACAAAAGGCACAATGACGACTTAAGTACAAGAGGACTGACACTCTAACTTTCCATGATTTGAACCTCTCCAGTGAGTCCAGATTTAGATTCCGATGCTTAACTTCAGGTTTCTTTTATACCTTGGACCTTCTTATTGACGATAAAACACAGAAAATGCATCCGAATCTAATACAAAAGGCACAATGCCGACTTAAGTTCAAGAGGACTGACACTCTAATTTTCTATGATTTGAACGTGTCCTGTGAGTCCAGTTTTAGATTCCGATGCGTCACTTCAGGTTTACTGTATCCCTTGGACCTTCTTATTGACGATGAAACACAGAAATTGCACCCGAATTTAATACAAAAGGCACAATGCCGTCCTAAGTACAAGAGGACTGACACTCTAACTTTCTATGATTTGAACCTCTCCTGTGAGTCCAGTTTTAGATTCCGATGCTTCACTTTAGGTTTACTGTTTACCTTGGACCTTCTTATAGACGGTGAAATACAGATATTGCATCCGAATTTAATACAAAAGGCACAATGCCGATTTAAGTACAAGAGGCCTGACACTCTAACTCTCTATGATTTGAACCTCTCCTGTGAGTTGAGTTTTAGATTCCGATGCTTCACTTCAGGTCTCCTGTATCCCTTGGACCTTCGTATTGACGATGAAACACAGAAATTGCATCCGAATTTAATACAAAAAGCACAATGCTGACTTAAGTACAAGAGGACTGACACTCTTACTTTCTATGATTTGAACCTCTCCTGCGAGTCCAGTTTTAGATTCCGATGCTTCACATCAGGTTTACTGTTTCCCTTGGACCTTCTTATTGACGATGAAACACAGAAATTGCATCCGAATGTAATACAAAAGGCACAATGCCGACTTAAGTAAAAGAGGACTGACACTCTAACTTTCTATGACTTGAACCTGTCCTGTGAGTCCAGTTTTGGTTTCCGATATTTTACTTCAGGTTCACTGTATCCCTTGGACCTTCTTATTGACGATGGAACCCAGAAATTGCATCCGAATGTAATACAAAAGGCACAATGCCGACTTAAGTACAAGAGGACTGACACACTAACTTTTTATGATTTTAACCTCTCCTGTGAGTCCAGTTTTAGATTCCGAACATAAGGTTTACTGTATCCCCTGGACCTTTTTATTGACGATGAAAGACAGATATTGCATTCGAATTTAATACAAAAGGCACAATGCCGACTTAAGTACAAGAGGACCGACACCCTAACTCTCTATGATTTGAACCTCTCCTGTGAGTCCAATTTTAGATTCCGATGCTTCACATCTGGTTTACTGTATCCCTTGGACCTTCTTATGGACGATGAAACACAGAAATTGCATCCGAATTTAATACAAAATGCACAATGCCGACTTAAGTACTAGAGGACCGACACTCTAAGTTTCTATGATTTGAACCCCTCCGGTGAGTCCAGTTTTAGATTCCGATGTTTCTCTTCAGGTTTACTGTATCCCTTGGACCTTCTTATAAACGATGAAACACAGAAATTGCATCCGAATTTAATACAAAATTCACATTGCCGACTTAAGTACATGAGGACTGACACTCTAACTTTCTATGATTGAACCTCTCCTGTGAGTCCAGTTTTAGATTCCGATGCCTCTCTTCAGGTTTACTGTATCCCTTAGACCTTCTTATTGACGATGAAACACAGAAATTGCATCCGAATTTAATACAAAAAGCACAATGCCGACTTAAGTACAAGAGGACTGACACTCTAACTCTCTATGATTTGAACCTCTAGTGTGAGACCCATTTTAGATTCCGAACTTCAGGTTTGCTGTATCCCTTGGACCCTCTTATTGACGATGAAACACAGAAATTGCATCCGAATTTAATACAAAAGTCGTAATGCCGACTTAACTAAAAGAGGACTGACCCTCTAACTCTCTATGATTTGAACCTCTCCTGTGAGTTGAGTTTTAGATTCCGATGCTTCACATCAGGTTAACTGTATAGCTTCGACCTTCTTATTGACGATGAAACACAGATATGGCATCCGAATTTAATACAAATGGCACAATGCCGACATAAGTACAAGAGGACTGAGACTCTAACTTTCTATGATTTGAACCTCTCCTGTGAGTCCAGATTTATATTCCGATGCTTAACTTCAGGTTTCTTGTATACCTTGGACCTTCTTATTGACGATGAAACACAGAAATTGCATCCGAATCTAATACAAAAGGCACAATGCCGACTTAAGTACAAGAGGACTGACACTCTAACTTTCTATGATTTGAACCTCACTTGTGAGTCCAGTTTTAGATTCCCATGATTCACTTCAGGTTTACTGTATCCTCTGTACCTTCTTATTGACGATGAAACAAAGAAATTGCACCCGAATTTAATACAAAATGCACAATGACGACTTAAGTACAAGAGGACTGACACTCTTACTTTCTATGATTTGAACCTCTCCTGCGAGTCCAGTTTTAGATTCCGATGCTTCACATCAGGTTTATTGTTTCCCTTGGACCTTCTTATTGACGATGAAACACAGAAATTGCATCCGAATTTAGTACAAGAAGCACAATGCCGAATTAAGTACAAGAGGACTGACACTCTAACTTTCTATGAATTGAACCTCTCCTGTGAGTGCAGTTTTAGATTCCAAGGCTTCACATCAGAACTACTGTATCCCTTGCACCTTCTTATGGACGATGAAACACAACAATTGCATCCGAATTTAATACAAAAGGCACAATGCCGACTTAAGTACTAGAGGACTCACACTCTAACTTTCTATGATTTGAACCTCTCCTGTGAGTCCAGTTTTAGATTCCGATGCTTCACATCAGGTTTACTGTATCCCTTGGACCTCCTTATAAACGATGAAACACAGAAATTCCATCCGAATTTAATACAAAATTCACATTGCCGACTTAATTACATGTGGACTGACACTCTAACTTTCTATGATTTGAACCTCTCCTGTGAGTCCAGTTTTAGATTCCGATGCCTCTCTTCAGGTTTACTGTATCCCTTAGACCTTCTTATTAACGATGAAGCGCAGAAATTGCATCCGAATTTAATACAAAAGGCACAACGCCGACTTAAGTACAAGAGGACTGACACTCTAAGTTTCTATGATTTGAACCTCTCCGGTGAGTCCAGTTTTAGATTCCGATGCTTCACTTCAGATTCACTTTATCCCTTGGACCTTCTTATACACGATGACACACAGAAATTGCATCCGAATTGAATACAAAAGGCACAATGCCGACTTAAGTACAAGAGGACTGACACTCTAACTTTCTATGATTTGAACCTCACTTGTGAGTCCAGTTTTAGATTCCCATGATTCACTTCAGGTTTACTGTATCCTCTGTACCTTCTTATTGACGATGAAACAAAGAAATTGCATCCGAATTTAATACAAAAGGCACAATGACGACTTAAGTACAAGAGGACTGACACTCTAACTTTCTATGATTTGAACCTCTCCTGTGACTCCAGTTTCAGATTACGATGCTTCACTTCAGGTATACTGTATCCCTTGGACCTTCTTATAGACGATGGAACACAGAAATTGCATCCGAATGTAATACAAAAGGCACAATGCCGACTTAAGTACAAGAGGACTGACACACTAACATTTTATGATTTTAACCTCTCCTGTGAGTCCAATTTTAGATTCCGAACTTAAGGTTTACTGTATCCCTTGGACCTTTTTATTGACGATGAAAGACAGATATTGCATCCGAATTTAATACAAAAGGCACAATGCCGACTTAAGTACAAGAGGACCGACACCCTAACTCTCTATGATTTGAACCTCTCCTGTGAGTCCAATTTTAGATTCCGATGCTTCACATCTGGTTTACTGTATCGCTTGGACCTTCTTATTGACGATGAAACACAGAAATTGCATCCGAATTTAATACTAAAGGCACAATGCCGACTTAAGTACAAGAGGACTGTCACTCTAACTTCCTATGATTTGAACCTCTCCTGTGAGTCCAGTTTCTGATTCCGATGCTTCACTTCAGGTTTACTGTATTCCTTGGACCTTCTTATAGACGATGAAACACAGAAATTGCATCCAAATTCAATACAAAAGGCACAATGCCGACTTAAGTACTACAGGCCTGACACTCTAACTTTCTATGATTGAACTTCTCCTGTGAGTCCAGTTTTAGATTCCGATGCCTCTCTTCAGTTTTACTGTATCCCTTGGACCTTCCTATTGACGATGAAACACAGAAATTGCATCCGAATTTAATACAAAAGGCACAATGCCGACTTAAGTACAAGAGGACTGACACTCTAAGTTTTTATGATTTGAACCCCTCCGGTGAGTCCAGTTTTAGATTCCGATGCTTCTCTTCAGGTTTACTGTATCCCTTGGACCTTCTTATAAACGATGAAACACAGAAATCGCATCCGAATTTAATACAAAATTCACATTGCCGACTTAAGTACATGAGGACTGACACTCTAACTTTCTATGATTTGAACCTCTCCTGTGAGTCCAGTTTTAGATTCCGATGCCTCTCTTCAAATTTACTGTATCCCTTAGACCTTCTTATTAACGATGAAACACAGAAATTGCATCCGAATTTAATACAAAAGGCACAACGCCGACTTAAGTACAAGAGGACTGACACTCTAAGTTTCTATGATTTGAACCCCTCCGGTGAGTCCAGTTTTAGATTCCGGCGCTTCACTTCTGATTTACTTTATCCCTTGGACCTTCTTATAGACGATGACACACAGAAATTGCATCCGAATTTAATACAAAAGGCACAATGCCGACTTAAGTACAAGAGGACTGACACTCTAACTTTCTATGATTTGAACCTCACTTGTGAGTCCAGTTTTAGATTCCCATGAGTCACTTCAGGTTTACTGTATCCTCTGTACCTTCTTATTGACGATGAAACAAAGAAATTGCATCCGAATTTAATACAAAAGGCACAATGACGACTTAAGTACAAGAGGACTGACACTCTAACTTTCTATGATTTGAACCTCTCCAGTGAGTCCAGATTTAGATTCCGATGCTTAACTTCAGGTTTCTTTTATACCTTGGACCTTCTTATTGACGATAAAACACAGAAAATGCATCCGAATCTAATACAAAAGGCACAATGCCGACTTAAGTACAAGAGGACTGACACTCTAATTTTCTATGATTTGAACGTGTCCTGTGAGTCCAGTTTTAGATTCCGATGCGTCACTTCAGGTTTACTGTATCCCTTGGACCTTGTTATTGACGATGAAACACAGAAATTGCACCCGAATTTAATACAAAAGGCACAATGCCGTCCTAAGTACTAGAGGACTGACACTCTAACTTTCTATGATTTGAACCTCTCCTGTGAGTCCAGTTTTAGATTCCGATGCTTCACTTTAGGTTTACTGTATACCTTGGACCTTCTTATAGACGGTGAAATACAGTTATTGCATCCGAATTTAATACAAAAGGCACAATGCCGATTTAAGTACAAGAGGCCTGACACTCTAACTCTCTATGATTTGAACCTCTCCTGTGAGTTGAGTTTTAGATTCCGATGCTTCAGTTCGGGTCTCCTGTATCCCTTGGACCTTCGTATTGACGATGAAACACAGAAATTGCATCGGAATTTAATACAAAAGGCACAATGCTGACTTAAGTACAAGAGGACTGACACTCTTACTTTCTATGATTTGAACCTCTCCTGCGAGTCCAGTTTCAGATTACGATGCTTCACTTCAGGTATACTGTATCCTTTGGACCTTCTTATAGACGATGGAACACAGAAATTGCATCCGAATGTAATACAAAAGGCACAATGCCGACTTAAGTACAAGAGGACTGACACACTAACTTTTTATGATTTTAACCTCTCCTGTGAGTCCAGTTTTAGATTCCGAACTTAAGGTTTACTGTATCCCTTAGACCTTTTTATTGACGATGAAAGACAGATATTGCATTCGAATTTAATACAAAAGGCACAATGCCGACTTAGGTACAAGAGGACCGACACCCTAACTCTCTATGATTTGAACCTCTCCTGTGAGTCCAATTTTAGATTCCGATGCTTCACATCTGGTTTACTGTATCCCTTGGACCTTCTTATGGACGATGAAACACAGAAATTGCATCCGAATTTAATACAAAAGTCGTAATGCCGACTTAAGTACAAGAGAACTGACACTCTAACTTTCTATGATTTGAAGCTCTCCTGTGAGTCCAGTTTCAGATTACGATGCTTCACTTAAGGTATACTGTATCCCTTGGACCTTCTTATAGACGATGGAACACAGAAATTGCATCCGAATGTAATACAAAAGGCACAATGCCGACTTAAGTACAAGAGGACTGACACACTAACTTTTTATGATTTTAACCTCTCCAGTGAGTCCAGTTTTAGATTCCGAACTTAAGGTTTACTGTATCCCTTGGACCTTTTTATTGACGATGAAAGACAGATATTGCATTCGAATTTAATACAAAATGCACAATGCCGACTTAAGTACTAGAGGACTGACACTCTAAGTTTCTATGATTTGAACCCCTCCGGTGAGTCCAGTTTTAGGTTCCGATGCTTCTCTTCAGGTTTACTGTATCCCTTGGACCTTCTTATAAACGATCAAACACAGAAATTGCATCCGATTTTAATACAAAATTCACATTGCCAACTTAAGTACATGAGGACTGACACTCTAACTTTCTTGATTGAACCTCTCCTGTGAGTCCAGTTTTAGATTCCGATGCCTCTCTTCAGGTTTACTGTATCCCTTAGACCTTCTTATTGACGATGAAACACAGAAATTGCATCCGAATTCAATACAAAAGGCACAATGCCGACTTAAGTACAAGAGGACTGACACTCTAACTCTCTATGATTTGAACCTCTAGTGTGAGACCAATTTTAGATTCCGAACTTCAGGTTTACTGTATCCCTTGGACCCTCTTATTGACGATGAAACACAGAAATTGCATCCGAATTTAATACAAAAGTCGTAATGCCGACTTAAGTAAAAGAGGACTGACCCTCTATCTCTCTATGATTTGAACCTCTCCTGTGAGTTGAGTTTTAGATTCCGATGCTTCACATCAGGTTAACTGTATAGCTTGGACCTTCTTATTGACGATGAAACACAGATATGGCATCCGAATTTAATACAAATGGCACAATGCCGACATAAGTACAAGAGGACTGAGACTCTAACTTTCTATGATTTGAACCTCTCCTGTGAGCCCCGTTTTAGATTCCGATGCTTCAGTTCGGATTTACTGTATCCCTTGGACTTTCTTATGGACGATGAAACACAGAAATTGCATCCGAATTTAATACAAAAGGCACAATGCCGTCTTAAGTACAAGAGGATTCACACTCTAAATTTCTATGATTTGAACCCCTCCTGTGAGTCCAGTTTTAGATTCCGATGCTTCACTTCAGGTTTACTGTATCTCTCGGACCTTCTTATTGACGATGAAACACAGAAATTGCATCCGAATTTAATGCAAAAGGCACAATGACGACTTAAGTACAAGAGCACTGACACACTAACTTTCTATGATTTGAACCTTTCCTGTGAGTTGAGTTTTAGATTCCGATGCTTCACTTCAGGTCCACTGTATCCCTTGGACCTTCTTATTGACGATGAAACACAGAAATTGCTTTCGAATTTAATACAAAAGGCACAATGCCGACTTAAGTACTCGAGGACTGACACTCTAACTGTCTATGATTTGAACCTCTCCTGTGAGTGCAGTGTTAGATTCCGAGGCTTCACATCAGAATTACTGTATCCCTTGGACCTTCTTATGGACGATGAAACACAACAATTGCATCCGAATATAATACAAAAGGCACAATGCCGACTTAAGTACTAGAGGACTGACACTCTAACTTTCTATGATTTGAACCTCTCCTGTGAGTCCAGTTTTAGATTCCGATGCTTCACTTCAGGTTTACTGTAACACTTAGACCTTCTTATTGACGATGCGTCACAGAAATGGCATCCGAATTTAATACAAAAGGCACAATGCCGACTTAAGTACAAGAGGATTGACACTCTAACATTCTATGATTTGAACCACTCCTGTGAGTCCAGTTTTAGATTCCGATGCTTCACTTCAGATTTACTGTATCCCTTGGACCTTCATATGGACGATGATGCACAGAAATTGCATCCGAATTTAATACAAAAGGCACAATGCCGACTTAAGTACTAGAGGACTGACACTCTAACTTTCTATGATTTGAACCTCTCCTGTGAGTCCAGTTTTAGATACCGATGCTTCACTTCAGGTTTACTGTATCCCTTGGACCTTCTTATTGACGATGAAACACAGAAATTGCATCTGAATTTAATACAATATGCACAATGCCGACTTAAGTACTAGTGGACTGACACTCTAACTTTCTATGATTTGAACCTCTCCTGCGAGTGCAGTTTTAGATTCCGATGCTTAACTTTAGGTTTACTGTATCCCTTGGACCTTCTTATTGACGATGAAACACAGATATTGCATCCGAATTTAATACAAAAGGCACAATGCCTACTTAAGTACAAGAGGACTGACACTCTAACTTTCTATGATTTGATCCTCTCCTGTGAGTCCAGTTTTGGATTCCGATGCTTCACTTCAGGTTTTCTGTATCCCTTGGATCTTCTTATTGACGATGAAACACATAAATTGCATCCGAATTTAATACAAATGGCACAATGCCGACTTAAGTACAAGAGGACTGACACACTAACTTTCTATTATTTGAACCTCTCCTGTGAGACCAATTTTAGATTCCGAACTTCAGGTTTACTGTATCCCTTGGACCTTCTTATTGACGATGAAACACAGAAATTGCATCCGAATTTAATACAAAAGGCATAATGCCGACTTAAGTACAAGAGGGCTGACCCTCTAACTCCCTATGATTTGAACCTCTCCTGTGAGTTGAGTTTTAGATTCCGATGCTTCACATCAGGTTTACTGTATTCCTTGGAACTTCTTATTGACGATGAAACACAGATATGGGATCCGAATTTAATACAAAAGGCACAATGCCGGCTTAAGTACAAGAGGACTGACACTCTAACTCTCTATGATTTGAACCTCTCCTGTGAGTTGAGTTTTAGATTCCGATGCTTCACTTCAGGTCTCCTGTATCCCTTGGACCTTCTTATTGACGATGAAACACAACAATTGCATCCGAATTTAATACAAAAGGCACAATGCCGACTTAAGTACAAGAGGACTGACACACTAATTTTCTATGATTTGAACGTGTCCTGTGAGTCCAGTTTTAGATTCCGATGCATCACTTCAGGTTTACTGTCTCCCTTGGACCTTCTTATTGACGATGAAACACAGAAATTGCACCCGAATTTAATACAAAAGGCACAATGCCGTCCTAAGTACAAGAGGACTGACACTCTAACTTTCTATGACTTGAACCTGTCCTGTGTCTCCAGTTTTAGATTCCGATATTTTACTTCAGGTTCACTGTATCACTTGGACCTTCTTATTGACGATGAAACACAGAAATTGCATCCGAATTTAATACAAAAGGCATAATGATGACTTAAGTACAAGAGAACTGACACTCTAACTTTCTATGATTTGAACCTCTCCTGTGAGTCCAGTTTCAGATTACGATGCTTCACTTCAGGTATACTGTATCCCTTGGACCTTCTTATAGACGATGGAACACAGAAATTGCATCCGAATGTAATACAAAAGGCACAATGCCGACTTAAGTACAAGAGGACTGACACACTAACTTTTTATGATTTTAACCTCTCCTGTGAGTCCAGTTTTAGATTCCGAACTTAAGGTTTACTGTATCCCTCGGACCTTTTTATTGACGATGAAAGACAGATATTGCATTCGAATTTAATACAAAAGGCACAATGCCGACTTAAGTACAAGAGGACCGGCACCCTAACTCTCTATGATTTGAACCCCTCCGGTGAGTCCAGTTTCAGATTCCGATGCTTCTCTTCAGGTTTACTGTATCCCTTGGACCTTCTTATAAACGATGAAACACAGAAATTGCATCCGAATTTAAAACAAAATTCACATTGCCAACTTAAGTACATGAGGACTGACACTCTAACTTTCTATGATTGAACCTCTCCTGTGAGTCCAGTTTTAGATTCCGATGCCTCTCTTCAGGTTTACTGTATCCCTTAGACCTTCTTATTGACGATGAAACACAGAAATTGCATCCGAATTTAATACAAAAGGCACAATGCCGGCTTAAGTACAAGCGGACTGACACTCTAACTCTCTATGATTTGAACCTCTAGTGTGAGAACCATTTTAGATTCCGAACTTCAGGTTTACTGTATCCCTTGGACCTTCTTATTGACGATGAAACACAGAAATTGCATCCGAATTTAATACAAAAGTCGTAATGCCGACTTAAGTAAAAGAGGACTCACCCTCTAACTCTCTATGATTTGAACCTCTCCTGCGAGTTGAGTTTTAGATTCCGATGCTTCACATCAGGTTAACTGTATAGCATGGACCTTCTTGTTGACGATGAAACACAGATATGGCATCCGAATTTAATACAAATGGCACAATGCCGACATAAGTACAAGAGGACTGAGACTCTAACTTTCTATGATTTGAACCTCTCCTGTGAGCCCAGTTTTAGATTCCGATGCTTCAGTTCGGATTTACTGTATCCCTTGGACCTTCTTATGGACGATGAAACACAGAAATTGCATCCGAATTTAATACAAAAGGCACAATGCCGTCTTAAGTACAAGAGGACTCACACTCTAAATTTCTATGATTTGAACCCCTCCTGTGAGTCCAGTTTTAGATTCCGATGCTTCACTTCAGGTTTACTGTATCTCTCGGACCTTCTTATTGACGATGAAACACAGAAATTGCATCCGAATTTAATACAAAAGGCACAATGACGACTTAAGTACAAGAGCACTGACACACTAACTTTCTATGATTTGAACCTTTCCTGTGAGTTGAGTTTTAGATTCCGATGCTTCACTTCAGGTCCACTGTATCCCTTGGACCTGCTTAGTGACGATGAAACACAGAAATTGCATTCGAATTTAATACAAAAGGCACAATGCCGACTTAAGTACTCGAGGACTGACACTCTAACTGTCTATGATTTGAACCTCTCCTGTGAGTGCAGTATTAGATTCCGAGGCTTCACATCAGAATTACTGTATCCCTTAAACCTTCTTATGGACGATGAAACACAACAATTGCATCCGAATATAATACAAAAGGCACAATGCCGACTTAAGTACTAGAGGACTGACACTCTAACTTTCTATGATTTGAACCTCTCCTGTGAGTCCAGTTTTAGATTCCGATGTTTCACTTCAGGTTTACTGTAACACTTAGACCTTCTTATTGACGATGCGTCACAGAAATGGCATCCGAATTTAATACAAAAGGCACAATGCCGACTTAAGTACAAGAGGATTGACACTCTAACATTCTATGATTTGAACCACTCCTGTGAGTCCAGTTTTAGATTCCGATGCTTCACTTCAGATTTACTGTATCCCTTGGACCTTCTTATGGACGATGAAGCACAGAAATTGCATCCGAATTTAATACAAAAGGCACAATGCCGAGTTACGTACTAGAGGACTGACACTCTAACTTTCTATGATTTGAACCTCTCCTGTGAGTCCAGTTTTAGATACCGATGCTTCACTTCAGGTTTACTGTATCCCTTGGACCTTCTTATTGACGATGAAACACAGAAATTGCATCTGAATTTAATACAAAATGCACAATGCCGACTCAAGTACAAGTGGACTGACACTCTAACTTTCTATGATTTGAACCTCTCCAGTAAGTCCAGTTTTAGATTCCGATGCTTCACTTCAGGTTTACTGTATCCCTTGGACTTTTTTATAGACGATGAAACACAGAAATTGCATCCGAATTTAATTCAAAAGGCACAATGCCGACTTAAGTACAAGAGGACTGACACTCTAACTTTCTATGATTTGATCCTCTCCTGTGAGTCCAGTTTTGGATTCCGATGCTTCACTTCAGGTTTACTGTATCCCTTGGACCTTGTTATTGACGATGAAACACATAAATTGCATCCGAATTTAATACAAATGGCAAAATGCCGACTTAAGTACAAGATGACTGACACTCTAACTCTCTATGATTTGAACCTCTCGTGTGAGTTGAGTTTTAGATTCCGATGCTTCACATCAGGTTTACTGTATTCCTTGGAACTTCTTATTGACAATGAAACACAGATATGGCATCCGAATTTAATACAAAAGGCACAATGCCGGCTTAAGTACAAGAGGACTGACACTCTAACTTTCTATGATTTGAACCTCTCCTGTGAGTCCAGTTTCAGATTCTGATGCTTCACTTCAGGTTTACTGTATTCCTTGGACCTTCTTATAGACGATGAAACACAGAAATTGCATCCAAATTTAATACAAAAGGCACAATACCGACTTAAGTACTACAGGCCTGACACTCTAACTCTCTATGATTTGAACCTCTCCTGTGAGTCCAGATTTAGATTGCGATGCTTAACTTCAGGTTTCTTTTATACCTTGGACCTTCTTATTGACGATGAAACACAGAAATTGCATCCGAATCTAATACAAAAGTCACAATGCCGACTTAAGTACAAGAGAACTGACACTCTAACTTTCTATGATTTGAACGTCTCCTGTGAGTCCAGTTTTAGATTCCGATGCTTCACTTTAGGTTTACTGTATACCTTGGACCTTCTTATAGACGATGAAATACAGATATTGCATCCGAATTTAATACAAAAGGCACAATGCCGACTTAAGTACAAGAGGCCTGACACTCTAACTTTCTATGATTTGAACCTCTCCTGTGAGTTGAGTTTTAGATTTCGATGCTTCACTTCAGGTCTACTGTATCCCTTGGACCTTCGTATTGACGATGCGTCACAGAAATGGCATCCGAATTTAATACAAAAGGCACAATGCCGACTTAAGTACAAGAGGATTGACACTCTAACATTCTATGATTTGAACCACTCCTGTGAGTCCAGTTTTAGGTTCCGATGCTTCACTTCAGATTTACTGTTTCCCTTGGACCTTCTTATCGACGATGAAACACAGAAATTGCATCTGAATTTAATACAAAATGCACAATGCCGATTGAAGTACAAGTGGACTGACACTCTAACTTTCTATGATTTGAACCTCTCCAGTAAGTCCAGTTTTAGACTCCGATGCTTCACTTCAGGTTTACTGTATCCCCTGGACTTTTTTATAGACGACGAAACACAGAAATTGCATCCGAATTTAATACAAAAGGCACAATGCTGACTTAAGTACAAGAGGACTGACACTCTTACTTTCTATGATTTGAACCTCTCCTGTGAGTGCAGTTTTAGATTCCGAGGCTTCACATCAGAACTACTGTATCCCTTGGACCTTCTTATTTACGATGAAACACAACAATTGCATCCGAATTTAATACAAAAGGCACAATGCCGACTTAAGTTCTAGAGGACTGACACTCTAACTTTCTATGATTTGAACCTCTCCTGTGAGTTCAGTTTTAGATTCCGATGCTTCACTTCATGTTTACTGTATTCCTTAGCCCTTCTTATTGACGATGAAACACAGAAATTGCATCCGAATTTAATACAAACGGCATAATGCCGACTTAAGTAAAAGAGGACTGACACTCTAACTTTCTATGATTTGAACCTCTCCTGTGAGTCCAGTTTCAGATTACGATGCTTCACTTCAGGTATACTGTATCCCTTGGACCTTCTTATAGACGATGAAACACAGAAATTGCATCCGAATGTAATACAAAAGGCACAATGTCGACTTACGTACAAGAGGACTGACACACTAACTTTTTATGATTTTAACCTCTCCTGTGAGTCCAGTTTTAGATTCAGAACTTAAGGTTTACTGTATCCCTTGGACCTTTTTATTGACGATGAAAGACAGATATTGCATCCGAATTTAATACAAAAGGCACAATGCCGACTTAAGTACAAGAGGACTGACACCATAACTCTCTATGATTTGAACCTCTCCTGTGAGTCTAGTTTTAGATTCCGATGCTTCACATCAGGTTTACTGTATCGCCTGGACCTTCTTATTGACGATGAAACGCAGAAATTGCATCCAAATTTAATACTAAAGGCACAATGCCGGCTTAAGTACAAGAGGACTGACACTCTAACTTTCTATGATTTGAACCTCTCCTGTGAGTCCAGTTTTAGATTCCGATGCTTCACTTCAGGTTTACTGTATCCCTTGGCCCTTCTTATGGACGATGAAGCACAGAAATTGCATCCGAATTTAATACAAAATGCACAATGCCGACTTAAGTACAAGAGGACTGACACTCTAACTTTCTATGATTTGAACCTCTCCTGTGAGTCCAGTTTTAGATTCCGATGCTTCACTTCAGGTTAACTGTATCCCTTGGACCTTCTTATTGACGATGAAACACAGAAATTGCATCCGAATTTAATACAAAAGGCACAATGCCGACTTAAGTACAAGAGGACTGACACTCTAACTCTCTATGATTTGAACCTCTAGTGTGAGACCCATTTTATATTCCGAAGTTCAGGTTTACTGTATCCCTTGAACCCTCTTATTGACGATGAAACACAGACATTGCATCCGAATTTAATACAAAAGGCGTAATGCCGACTTAAGTAAAAGAGGACTGACTCTCTAACTCTCTATGATTTGAACCACTCCTGTGAGTTGAGTTTTAGATTCCGATGCTTCACATCATGTTAACTGTATAGCTTGGACCTTCTTATTGACGATGAAACACAGATATGGCATCCGAATTTAATACAAATGGCACAATGCCGACATAAGTACAAGAGGACTGAGACTCTAACTTTCTATGATTTGAACCTCTCCTGTGAGTCCAGTTTTAGATTCCGATGCTTCAGTTCGGATTTACTGTATCCCTTGGACCTTCTTATGGACGATGAAACACAGAAATTGCATCCGAATTTAATACAAAAGGCACAATGCCGTCTTAAGTACAAGAGGACTCACACTCTAACTTTCTATGATTTGAACCCCTCCTGTGAGTCCAGTTTTAGATTTCGATGCTTCACTTCAGGTTTACTGTATCTCTCGGACCTTCTTATTGACGATGAAACACAGAAATTGCATCCAAATTTAATACAAAAGGCACAATGACGACTTAAGTACAAGAGCACTGACACACTAACTTTCTATGATTTGAACCTTTCCTGTGAGTTGAGTTTTAGATTCCGATGCTTCACTTCAGGTCCACTGTATCCCTTGGACCTTCTTATTGACGATGAAACACAGAAATTGCATTCGAATTTAATACAAAAGGCACAATGCCGACTTAAGTACAAGAGGACTGACACTCTAACTGTCTATGATTTGAACCTCTCCTGTGAGTGCAGTATTAGATTCCGAGGCTTCACATCAGAATTACTGTATCCCTAAGACCTTCTTATGGACGATGAAACACAACAATTGCATCCGAATATAATACAAAAGGCACAATGCCGACTTAAGTACTAGAGGACTGACACTCTAACTTTCTATGATTTGAACCTCTCCTGTGAGTCCAGTTTCAGATTCCGATGCTTCACTTCAGGTTAACTGTAACACTTAGACCTTCTTATTGACGATGCGTCACAGAAATGGCATCCGAATTTAATACAAAAGGCACAATGCCGACTTAAGTACAAGAGGATTGACACTCTAACATTCTATGATTTGAACCACTCCTGTGAGTCCAGTTTTAGGTTCCGATGCTTCACTTCAGATTTACTGTTTCCCTTGGACCTTCTTATCGACGATGAAACACAGAAATTGCATCTGAATTTAATACAAAATGCACAATGCCGATTGAAGTACAAGTGGACTGACACTCTAACTTTCTATGATTTGAACCTCTCCAGTAAGTCCAGTTTTAGACTCCGATGCTTCACTTCAGGTTTACTGTATCCCCTGGACTTTTTTATAGACGACGAAACACAGAAATTGCATCCGAATTTAATTCAAAAGGCACAATGCCGACTTAAGTACAAGATGACTGACACTCTAACTATCTATGATTTGAACCTCTCCTGTGAGTCCAGTTTTGGATTTCGATGCTTCACTTCAGGTTTACTGTATCCCTTGGACCTTCTTATTGACGATGAAACACATAAATTGCATCCGAATTTAATACAAAAGGCACAATGCCGACTTAAGTACAAGAGGACCGACACTCTAACTTTCTATTATTTGAACCTCTCCTGTGAGACCAATTTTAGATTCCGAACTTCAGGCTTACTGTATCCCTTGGACCTTCTTATTGACGATGAAACACAGAAATTGCATCCGAATTTAATACAAAAGGCATAATGCCGACTTAAGTACAAGAGGGCTGACCCTCTAACTCTCTATGATTTGAACCTCTCCTGTGAGTTGAGTTTTAGATTCCGATGCTTCACATCAGGTTTACGTTATTCCTTGGAACTTCTTATTGACGATGAAGCACAGATATGGCATCCGTATTTAATACAAAAGGCACAATGCCGGCTTAAGTACAAGAGGACTGACACTCTAACTTTCTATGATTTGAACCTCTCCTGTGAGTCCAGTTTTAGATTCCGATGCTTCACTTCAGGTTTACTGTATCCCTTGGACTTTCTTATTGACGGTGAAACAGAGAAATTGCATCCGAATATAATACAAAAAGTACAATGACGACTTAAGTACAAGAGCACTGACACTCTAACTTTCTATGATTTGAACCTCTCCTGTGAGTCCAGTTTCAGATTCTGATGCTTCACTTCAGGTTTACTGTATTCCTTGGACCTTCTTATAGACAATGAAACACAGAAATTGCATCCAAATTTAATACAAAAGGCACAATGCCGACTTAAGTACTACAGGCCTGACACTCTAAGTTTCTATGATTTGAACCTCTCCTGTGAGTCCAGATTTAGATTCCGATGCTTAACTTCAGGTTTCTTTTATACCTTGGACCTTCTTATTGACGATGAAACACAGAAATTGCATCCGAATCTAATACAAAAGGCACAATGCCGACTTAAGTACAAGAGGACTGACACTGTAACTTTCTATGATTTGAACGTCTCCTGTGAGTGCAGTATTAGATTCCGAGGCTTCACATCAGAATTACTGTATCCCTTGGACCTTCTTATGGACGATGAAACACAGAAATTGCATTCGAATTTAATACAAAAGGCACAATGCCGACTTAAGTACAAGAGGACTGACACTCTAACTGTCTACGATTTGAACCTCTCCTGTGAGTGCAGTATTAGATTCCGAGGCTTCACATCAGAATTACTGTATCCCTTGGACCTTCTTATGGACGATGAAACACAACAATTGCATCCGAATTTAATACAAAAGGCACAATGCCGACTTAAGTACTAGAGGACTGACACTCTAACTTTCTATGATTTGAACCTCTCCTGTGAGTCCAGTTTTAGATCCCGATGCTTCAATTCAGATTTACTGTATCCCTTGGACCTTCTTATGGACGATGAAACACAATAATTGCATCTGAATTTAATACAAAATGCACAGTGCCGATTGAAGTACAAGTGGACTGACACTCTAACTTTCTATGATTTGAACCTCTCCAGTAAGTCCAGTTTTAGACTCCGATGCTTCACTTCAGGTTTACTGTATCCGTTGGACTTTTTTATAGACGACGAAACACAGAAATTGCATCCGAATTTAATTCAAAAGGCACAATGCCGACTTAAGTACAAGAGGACTGACACTCTAACTATCTATGATTTGAACCTCTCCTGTGAGTCCAGTTTTAGATTCCGATGCTTAGCTTTAGGTTTATTGTATCCCTTGGACCTTCTTATTGACGATGAAACACAGAAATTGCATCCGAATTTAATACAAAAGGCACAATGCTAACTTAAGTACAAGAGGACTGACACTCTAACTTTCTATGATTTGATCCTCTCCTGTGAGTCCAGTTTTCGATTCCGATGCTTCACTTCAGGTTTACTGTATCCCTTGGACCTTCTTATTGACGATGAAACACATAAATTGCATCCGAATTTAATACAAAAGGCACAATGCCGACTTAAGTACAAGAGGACTGACACTCTAACTTTCTATTATTTGAACCTCTCCTGTGAGACCAATTTTAGATTCCGAACTTCAGGTTTACTGTATCCTTTGGACCTTCTTATTGACGATGAAACACAGAAATTGCATCCGAATTTAATACAAAAGGCGTAATGCCGACTTCAGTACAAGAGGGCTGACCCTCTAACTCTCTATGATTTGAACCTCTCCTGTGAGTTGAGTTTTAGATTCCGATGCTTCACATCAGGTTTACTGTATTCCTTGGAACTTCTTATTGACGATGAAGCACAGATATGGCATCCGAATTTAATACAAAAGGCACAATGCCGGCTTAAGTACAAGAGGACTGACACTCTAACTTTCTATGATTTGAACCTCTCCTGTGAGTCCAGTTTTAGATTCCGATGCTTCACTTCAGGTTTACTGTATCCCTTGGACCTTCTTATTGACGGTGAAACAGAGAAATTGCATCCGAATATAATACGAAAGGTACAATGACGACTTAAGTACAAGAGCACTGACACTCTAACATTCTATGATTTGAACCTCTCCTGTGAGTCCATTTTCAGATTCTGATGCTTCACTTCAGGTTTACTGTATTCCTTGGACCTTCTTATAGACAATGAAACACAGAAATTGCATCCAAATTTAATACAAAAGGCACAATGCCGACTTAAGTACTACAGGCCTGACACTCTAAGTTTCTATGATTTGAACCTCTCCTGTGAGTCCAGATTTAGATTCCGATGCTTAACTTCAGGTTTCTTTTATACCTTGGACCTTCTTATTGACGATGAAACACAGAAATTGCATCCGAATCTAATACAAAAGGCACAATGCCGACTTAAGTACAAGAGGACTGACACTCTAACTTTCTATGATTTGAACGTCTCCTGTGAGTCCAGTTTTAGATTCCGATGCGTCACTTCAGGTTTACTGTATCCCTTGGACCTTCTTATTGACGATGAAACACAGAAATTGCATCCGAATTTAATACAAAAGGCACAATGCCGTCCTAAGTACAAGAGGACTGACACTCTAACTTTCTATGATTTGAAGCTCTCCTGTGAGTGCAGTATTAGATTCCGAGGCTTCACATCTGAATTACTGTATCGCTTGGACCTTCTTATGGACGATGAAACACAGAAATTGCATTCGAATTTAATACAAAAGGCACAATGCCGACTTAAGTACAAGAGGACTGACACTCTAACTGTCTATGATTTGAACCTCTCCTGTGAGTGCAGTATTAGATTCCGAGGCTTCACATCAGAATTACTGTATCCCTTGGACCTTCTTATGGACGATGAAACACAACAATTGCATCCGAATTTAATACAAAAGGCACAATGCCGACTTAAGTACTAGAGGACTGACACTCTAACTTTCTATGATTTGAACCTCTCCTGTGAGTCCAGTTTTAGATTCCGATGCTTCACTTCAGATTTACTGTATCCCTTGGACCTTCTTATGGACGATGAAACACAGAAATTGCATCTGAATTTAATACAAAATGCACAGTGCCGATTGAAGTACAAGTGGACTGACACTCTAACTTTCTATGATTTGAACCTCTCCAGTAAGTCCAGTTTTAGACTCCGATGCTTCACTTCAGGTTTACTGTATCCGTTGGACTTTTTTATAGACGACGAAACACAGAAATTGCATCCGAATTTAATTCAAAAGGCACAATGCCGACTTAAGTACAAGAGGACTGACACTCTAACTATCTATGATTTGAACCTCTCCTGTGAGTCCAGTTTTAGATTCCGATGCTTAGCTTTAGGTTTATTCTATCCCTTGGACCTTCTTATTGACGATGAAACACAGAAATTGCATCCGAATTTAATACAAAAGGCACAATGCTAACTTAAGTACAAGAGGACTGACACTCTAACTTTCTATGATTTGATCCTCTCCTGTGAGTCCAGTTTCCGATTCCGATGCTTCACTTCAGGTTTACTGTATCCCTTGGACCTTCTTATTGACGATGAAACACATAAATTGCATCCGAATTTAATACAAAAGGCACAATGCCGACTTAAGTACAAGAGGACTGACACTCTAACTTTCTATTATTTGAACCTCTCCTGTGAGACCAATTTTAGATTCCGAACTTCAGGTTTACTGTATCCTTTGGACCTTCTTATTGACGATGAAACACAGAAATTGCATCCGAATTTAATACAAAAGGCATAATGCCGACTTCAGTACAAGAGGGCTGACCCTCTAACTCTCTATGATTTGAACCTCTCCTGTGAGTTGAGTTTTAGATTCCGATGTTTCACATCAGGTTTACTGTATTCCTTGGAACTTCTTATTGACGATCAAGCACAGATATGGCATCCGAATTTAATACAAAAGGCACAATGCCGGCTTAAGTACAAGAGGACTGACACTCTAACTTTCTATGATTTGAACCTCTCCTGTGAGTCCAGTTTTAGATTCCGATGCTTCACTTCAGGTTTACTGTATCCCTTGGACCTTCTTATTGACGGTGAAACAGAGAAATTGCATCCGAATATAATACGAAAGGTACAATGACGACTTAAGTACAAGAGCACTGACACTCTAACATTCTATGATTTGAACCTCTCCTGTGAGTCCATTTTCAGATTCTGATGCTTCACTTCAGGTTTACTGTATTCCTTGGACCTTCTTATAGACAATGAAACACAGAAATTGCATCCAAATTTAATACAAAAGGCACAATGCCGACTTAAGTACTACAGGCCTGACACTCTAACATTCTATGATTTGAACCTCTCCTGTGAGTCCAGATTTAGATTCCGATGCTTAACTTCAGGTTTCTTTTATACCTTGGACCTGCTTATTGACGATGAAACACAGAAATTGCATCCGAATCTAATACAAAAGGCACAATGCCGACTTAAGTAAAAGAGGACTGATACTCTAACTTTCTATGATTTGAACGTCTCCTGTGAGTCCAGTTTTAGATTCCAATGCGTCACTTCAGGTTTACTGTATCCCTTGGACCTTCTTATTGACGATGAAACACAGAAATTGCATCCGAATTTAATACAAAAGGCACAATGCCGTCCTAAGTACAAGAGGACTGACACTCTATCTTTCTATGATTTGAACCTCTCCTGTGAGTCCAGTTTTAGATTCCGATGCTTCACTTTAGGTTTACTGTATACCTTGGACCTTCTTATAGACGATGAAATACAGATATTGCATCCGAATTTAATACAAAAGGCACAATGCCGACTTAAGTACAAGAGGCCTGACACTCTAACTTTCTGTGATTTGAACCTCTCCTGTGAGTTGAGTTTTAGATTCCGATGCTTCACATCAGGTTAACTGTATAGCTTGGACCTTCTTATTGACGATGAAACACAGATATGGCATCCGAATTTAATACAAATGGCACAATGCCGACATAAGTACAAGAGGACTGAGACTCTAACTTTCTATGATTTGAACCTCTCCTGTGAGTCCAGTTTTAGATTCCGATGCTTCAGTTCGGATTTACTGTATCCCTTGGACCTTCTTATGGACGATGAAACACAGAAATTGCATCCGAATTTAATACAAAAGGCACAATGCCGTCTTAAGTACAAGAGGACTCACACTCTAACTTTCTATGATTTGAACCCCTCCTGTGAGTCCAGTTTTGGATTCCGATGCTTCACTTCAGGTTTACTGTATCTCTCGGACCTTCTTATTGACGATGAAACACAGAAATTGCATCCGAATTTAATACAAAAGGCACAATGACGACTTAAGTACAAGAGCACTGACACACTAACTTTCTATGATTTGAACCTTTCCTGTGTGTTGAGTTTTAGATTCCGATGCTTCACTTCAGGTCCACTGTATCCCTTGGACCTTCTTATTGACGACGAAACACAGAAATTGCATTCGAATTTAATACAAAAGGCACAATGCCGACTTAAGTACAAGAGGACTGACACTCTAACTGTCTATGATTTGAACCTCTCCTGTGAGTGCAGTATTAGATTCCGAGGCTTCACATCAGAATTACTGTATCCCTTGGACCTTCTTATGGACGATGAAACACAACAATTGCATCCGAATATAATACAAAAGGCACAATGCCGACTTAAGTACTAGAGGACTGACACTCTAACTTTCTATGATTTGAACCTCTCCTGTGAGTCCAGTTTTAGATTCCGATGCTTCACTTCAGGTTTACTGTAACACTTAGACCTTCTTATTGACGATGCGTCACAGAAATGGCATCCGAATTTAATACAAAAGGCACAATGCCGACTTAAGTACAAGAGGATTGACACTCTAACATTCTATGATTTGAACCACTCCTGTGAGTCCAGTTTTAGATTCCGATGCTTCACTTCAGATTTACTGTTTCCCTTGGACCTTCTTATGGACGATGAAACACAGAAATTGCATCTGAATTTAATATAAAATGCACAATGCCGATTGAAGTACAAGTGGACTGACACTCTAACTTTCTATGATTTGAACCTCTCCAGTAAGTCCAGTTTTAGACTCCGATGCTTCACTTCAGGTTTACTGTATCCCCTGGACTTTTTTATAGACGACGAAACACAGAAATTGCATCCGAATTTAATTCAAAAGGCACAATGCCGACTTAAGTACAAGATGACTGACACTCTAACTATCTATGATTTGAACCTCTCCTGTAAGTCCAGTTTTGGATTCCGATGCTTCACTTCAGGTTTACTGTATCCCTTGGACCTTCTTATTGACGATGAGACACATAAATTGCATCCGAATTTAATACAAAAGGCACAATGCCGACTTAACTACAAGAAGACCGACACTCTAACTTTCTATTATTTGAACCTCTCCTGTGAGACCAATTTTAGATTCCGAACTTCAGGCTTACTGTATCCCTCGGACCTTCTTATTGACGATGAAACACAGAAATTGCATCCGAATTTAATACAAAAGGCATAATGCCGACTTAAGTACAAGAGGGCTGACCCTCTAACTCTCTATGATTTGAACCTCTCCTGTGAGTTGAGTTTTAGATTCCGATGCTTCACATCAGGTTTACTGTATTCCTTGGAACTTCTTATTGACGATGAAGCACAGATATGGCATCCGTATTTAATACAAAAGGCACAATGCCGGCTTAAGTACAAGAGGACTGACACTCTAACTTTCTATGATTTGAACCTCTCCTGTGAGTCCAGTTTTAGATTCCGATGCTTCACTTCAGGTTAACTGTATCCCATGGACCTTCTTATTGACGGTGAAACAGAGAAATTGCATCCGAATATAATACAAAAAGTACAATGACGACTTAAGTACAAGAGCACTGACACTCTAACTTTCTATGATTTGAACCTCTCCTGTGAGTCCAGTTTCAGATTCTGATGCTTCACTTCAGTTTTACTGTATTCCTTGGACCTTCTTATAGACAATGAAACACAGAAATTGCATCCAAATTTAATACAAAAGGCACAATGCCGACTTAAGTACTACAGGCCTGACACTCTAAGTTTCTATGATTTGAACCTCTCCTGTGAGTCCAGATTTAGATTCCGATGCTTAACTTCAGGTTTCTCTTATACCTTGGACCTTCTTATTGACGATGAAACACAGAAATTGCATCCGAATCTAATACAAAAGGCACAATGCCGACTTAAGTACAAGAGGACTGACACTCTAACTTTCTATGATTTGAACGTCTCCTGTCAGTCCAGTTTTAGATTCCGATGCGTCACTTCAGGTTTACTGTATCCCTTGGACCTTCTTATTGACGATGAAACACAGAAATTGCATCCGAATTTAATACAAAAGGCACAATGCCGTCCTAAGTACAAGAGGACTGACACTCTAACTTTCTATGATTTGAACCTCTCCCGTGAGTGCAGTATTAGATTCCGAGGCTTCACATCAGAATTACTGTATCCCTTGGACCTTCTTATGGACGATGAAACACAGAAATTGCATTCGAATTTAATACAAAAGGCACAATGCCGACTTAAGTACAAGAGGACTGACACTCTAACTGTCTATGATTTGAACCACTCCTGTGAGTGCAGTATTAGATTCCGAGGCTTCACATCAGAATTACTGTATCCCTTGGACCTTCTTATGGACGATGAAACACAACAATTGCATCCGAATTTAATACAAAAGGCACAATGCCGACTTAAGTACTAGAGGACTGACACTCTAACTTTCTATGATTTGAACCTCTCCTGTGAGTCCAGTTTTAGATTCCGATGCTTCACTTCAGATTTACTGTATCCCTCTGACCTTCTTATGGACGATGAAACACAGAAATTGCATCTGAATTTAATACAAAATGCACAGTGCCGATTGAAGTACAAGTGGACTAACACTCTAACTTTCTATGATTTGAACCTCTCCAGTAAGTCCAGTTTCAGACTCCGATGCTTCACTTCAGGTTTACTGTATCCCTTGGACTTTTTTATAGACGACGAAACACAGAAATTGCATCCGAATTTAATTCAAAAGGCACAATGCCGACTTAAGTACAAGAGGACTGACACTCTAACTATCTATGATTTGAACCTCTCCTGTGAGTCCAGTTTTAGATTCCGATGCTTAGCTTTAGGTTTATTGTATCCCTTGGACCTTCTTATTGACGATGAAACACAGAAATTGCATCCGAATTTAATACAAAAGGCACAATGCTAACTTAAGTACAAGAGGACTGACACTCTAACTTTCTATGATTTGATCCTCTCCTGTGAGTCCAGTTTTCGATTCCGATGCTTCACTTCAGGTTTACTGTATCCCTTGGACCTTCTTATTGTCGATGAAACACATAAATTGCATCCGAATTTAATACAAAAGGCACAATGCCGACTTAAGTACAAGAGGACTGACACTCTAACTTTCTATTATTTGAACCTCTCCTGTGAGACCAATTTTAGATTCCGAACTTCAGGTTTACTGTATCCTTTGGACCTTCTTATTGACGATGAAACACAGAAATTGCATCCGAATTTAATACAAAAGGCACAATGACGACTTAAGTACAAGAGGATTGACACTCTAACATTCTATGATTTGAACCACTCCTGTGAGTCCAGTTTTAGATTCCGATGCTTCACTTCAGATTTACTGTTTCCCTTGGACCTTCTTATGGACGATGAAACACAGAAATTGCATCTGAATTTAATATAAAATGCACAATGCCGATTGAAGTACAAGTGGACTGACACTCTAACTTTCTATGATTTGAACCTCTCCAGTAAGTCCAGTTTTAGACTCCGATGCTTCACTTCAGGTTTACTGTATCCCCTGGACTTTTTTATAGACGACGAAACACAGAAATTGCATCCGAATTTAATTCAAAAGGCACAATGCCGACTTAAGTACAAGATGACTGACACTCTAACTATCTATGATTTGAACCTCTCCTGTAAGTCCAGTTTTGGATTCCGATGCTTCACTTCAGGTTTACTGTATCCCTTGGACCTTCTTATTGACGATGAGACACATAAATTGCATCCGAATTTAATACAAAAGGCACAATGCCGACTTAACTACAAGAAGACCGACACTCTAACTTTCTATTATTTGAACCTCTCCTGTGAGACCAATTTTAGATTCCGAACTTCAGGCTTACTGTATCCCTCGGACCTTCTTATTGACGATGAAACACAGAAATTGCATCCGAATTTAATACAAAAGGCATAATGCCGACTTAAGTACAAGAGGGCTGACCCTCTAACTCTCTATGATTTGAACCTCTCCTGTGAGTTGAGTTTTAGATTCCGATGCTTCACATCAGGTTTACTGTATTCCTTGGAACTTCTTATTGACGATGAAGCACAGATATGGCATCCGTATTTAATACAAAAGGCACAATGCCGGCTTAAGTACAAGAGGACTGACACTCTAACTTTCTATGATTTGAACCTCTCCTGTGAGTCCAGTTTTAGATTCCGATGCTTCACTTCAGGTTAACTGTATCCCATGGACCTTCTTATTGACGGTGAAACAGAGAAATTGCATCCGAATATAATACAAAAAGTACAATGACGACTTAAGTACAAGAGCACTGACACTCTAACTTTCTATGATTTGAACCTCTCCTGTGAGTCCAGTTTCAGATTCTGATGCTTCACTTCAGTTTTACTGTATTCCTTGGACCTTCTTATAGACAATGAAACACAGAAATTGCATCCAAATTTAATACAAAAGGCACAATGCCGACTTAAGTACTACAGGCCTGACACTCTAAGTTTCTATGATTTGAACCTCTCCTGTGAGTCCAGATTTAGATTCCGATGCTTAACTTCAGGTTTCTCTTATACCTTGGACCTTCTTATTGACGATGAAACACAGAAATTGCATCCGAATCTAATACAAAAGGCACAATGCCGACTTAAGTACAAGAGGACTGACACTCTAACTTTCTATGATTTGAACGTCTCCTGTCAGTCCAGTTTTAGATTCCGATGCGTCACTTCAGGTTTACTGTATCCCTTGGACCTTCTTATTGACGATGAAACACAGAAATTGCATCCGAATTTAATACAAAAGGCACAATGCCGTCCTAAGTACAAGAGGACTGACACTCTAACTTTCTATGATTTGAACCTCTCCCGTGAGTGCAGTATTAGATTCCGAGGCTTCACATCAGAATTACTGTATCCCTTGGACCTTCTTATGGACGATGAAACACAGAAATTGCATTCGAATTTAATACAAAAGGCACAATGCCGACTTAAGTACAAGAGGACTGACACTCTAACTGTCTATGATTTGAACCACTCCTGTGAGTGCAGTATTAGATTCCGAGGCTTCACATCAGAATTACTGTATCCCTTGGACCTTCTTATGGACGATGAAACACAACAATTGCATCCGAATTTAATACAAAAGGCACAATGCCGACTTAAGTACTAGAGGACTGACACTCTAACTTTCTATGATTTGAACCTCTCCTGTGAGTCCAGTTTTAGATTCCGATGCTTCACTTCAGATTTACTGTATCCCTCTGACCTTCTTATGGACGATGAAACACAGAAATTGCATCTGAATTTAATACAAAATGCACAGTGCCGATTGAAGTACAAGTGGACTAACACTCTAACTTTCTATGATTTGAACCTCTCCAGTAAGTCCAGTTTCAGACTCCGATGCTTCACTTCAGGTTTACTGTATCCCTTGGACTTTTTTATAGACGACGAAACACAGAAATTGCATCCGAATTTAATTCAAAAGGCACAATGCCGACTTAAGTACAAGAGGACTGACACTCTAACTATCTATGATTTGAACCTCTCCTGTGAGTCCAGTTTTAGATTCCGATGCTTAGCTTTAGGTTTATTGTATCCCTTGGACCTTCTTATTGACGATGAAACACAGAAATTGCATCCGAATTTAATACAAAAGGCACAATGCTAACTTAAGTACAAGAGGACTGACACTCTAACTTTCTATGATTTGATCCTCTCCTGTGAGTCCAGTTTTCGATTCCGATGCTTCACTTCAGGTTTACTGTATCCCTTGGACCTTCTTATTGTCGATGAAACACATAAATTGCATCCGAATTTAATACAAAAGGCACAATGCCGACTTAAGTACAAGAGGACTGACACTCTAACTTTCTATTATTTGAACCTCTCCTGTGAGACCAATTTTAGATTCCGAACTTCAGGTTTACTGTATCCTTTGGACCTTCTTATTGACGATGAAACACAGAAATTGCATCCGAATTTAATACAAAAGGCATAATGCCGACTTCAGTACAAGAGGGCTGACCCTCTAACTCTCTATGATTTGAACCTCTCCTGTGAGTTGAGTTTTAGATTCCGATGCTTCACATCAGGTTTACTGTATTCCTTGGAACTTCTTATTGACGATGAAGCACAGATATGGCATCCGAATTTAATACAAAAGGCACAATGCCGGCTTAACTTCAAGAGGACAGACAGTCTAACTTTCTATGATTTCAACCTCTCCTGTGAGTCCAGTTTTAGATTCCGATGGTTCACTTTAGGTTTACTGTATACCTTGGACCCTCTTCTAGACGATGAAATACAGATATTGCATCCGAATTTAATACAAAAGGCACAATGCCGACTTAAGTACAAGAGGCCTGACACTCTAACTTTCTATGATTTGAACCTCTCCTGTGAGTTGAGTTTTAGATTTCGATGCTTCACTTCAGGTCTACTGTATCCCTTGGACCATCGTATTGACGATGAAACACAGAAATTGCATCCGAATTTAATACAAAAGGCACAATGCTGACTTAAGTACAAGAGGACTGACACTCTTACTTTCTATGATTTGAACCTCTCCTGTGAGTGCAGTTTTAGATTCCGAGGCTTCACATCAGAACTACTGTATCCCTTGGACCTTCTTATGGACGATGAAACACAACAATTGCATCCAAATTTAATACTAAAGGCACAATGCCGACTTAAGTACAAGAGGACTGACACTCTAACTTTCTATGATTTGAACCTCTCCTGTGAGTCCAGTTTTAGATTCCGATGCTTCACTTCAGGTTTACTGTATCCCTTGGCCCTTCTTATGGACGATGAAGCACAGAAATTGCATCCGAATTTAATACAAAATGCACAATGCCGACTTAAGTACTAGAGGACTGACACTCTAACTTTCTATGATTTGAACCTCTCCTGTGAGTCCAGTTTTAGATTCCGATGCTTCACTTCAGGTTAACTGTATCCCTTGGACCTTCTTATTGACGAAAAAACACAGAAATTGCATCCGAATCTAATACAAAATGCACAATCCCGATTTAAGTACAAGAGGACTGGCACTCTAACTTTCTATGATTTGAACCTCTCCTGTGAGTCCAGCTTTAGATTCCGATGCTTCACTTCAGGTTTACTGTATCCCTTGGACTTTCTTATAGACGATGAAGCACAGAAATTGCATCCGAATTTAATACAAAAGGCACAATGCCGGCTTAAGTACAAGAGGACTGACACTCTAACTTTCTATGATTTGAACTTCTCCTGTGAGTCCAGCTTATGATTCCGATGCTTCACTTCAGGTTTACTGTATCCCTTGGACCTTCTTATTGACGATGAAACACAGAAATTGCATCCGAATTTAATACAAAAGGCACAATGCCGACTTAAGTACAAGAGGACTGACACTCTAACTCTCTATGATTTGAACCTCTAGTGTGAGACCCATTTTAGATTCCGAACTTCAGGTTTACTGTATCCCTTGAACCCTCTTATTGACGATGAAACACAGACATTGCATCCGAATTTAATACAAAAGGCGTAATGCCGACTTAAGTAAAAGAGGACTGACCCTCTAACTCTCTATGATTTGAACCTCTCCTGTGAGTTGAGTTTTAGATTCCGATGCTTAACATCAGGTTAACTGTATAGCTTGGACCTTCTTATTGACGATGAAACACAGATATGGCATCCGAATTTAATACAAATGGCACAATGCCGACATAAGTACAAGAGGACTGAGACTCTAACTTTCTATGATTTGAACCTCTCCTGTGAGTCCAGTTTTAGATTCCGATGCTTCAGTTCGGATTTACTGTATCCCTTGGACCTTCTTATGGACGATGAAACACAGAAATTGCATCCGAATTTAATACAAAAGGCACAATGACGACTTAAGTACAAGAGCACTGACACACTAACTTTCTATGATTTGAACCTTTCCTGTGAGTTGAGTTTTAGATTCCGATGCTTCACTTCAGGTCCACTGTATCCCTTGGACCTTCTTATTGACGATGAAACACAGAAATTGCATCCGAATATAATACAAAAGGCACAATGCCGACTTAAGTACTAGAGGACTGACACTCTAACTTTCTATGATTTGAACCTCTCCTGTGAGTCCAGTTTTAGATTCCGATGCTTCACTTCAGGTTTACTGTAACACTTAGACCTTCTTATTGACGATGCGTCACAGAAATGGCATCCGAATTTAATACAAAAGGCACAATGCCGACTTAAGTACAAGAGGATTGACACTCTAACATTCTATGGTTCAAATGGCTCTGAGCACTATGGGACTTAACTTCTAAGGTCATCAGTCCCCTAGAACTTAGAACTACTTAAACCTAACTAACCTAAGGACATCACAAACATCCATGCCCGAGGCAGGATTCGAACCTGCGACCGTAGCGGCCGCGTGGTTCCAGACTGTAGTGCCTTTAACCGCTTGGCCACCACGGCCGGCTAACATTCTATGATTTGAACCACTCCTGTGAGTCCAGTTTTAGATTCCGATGCTTCACTTCAGATTTACTGTTTCCCTTGGACCTTCTTATGGACGATGAAACACAGAAATTGCATCTGAATTCAATACAAAATGCACAATGCCGATTGAAGTACAAGTGGACTGACACTCTAACTTTCTATGATTTGAACCTCTCCAGTAAGTCCAGTTTAAGACTCCGATGCTTCACTTCAGGTTTACTGTATCCCCTGGACTTTTTTATAGACGACGAAACACAGAAATTGCATCCGAATTTAATTCAAAAGGCACAATACCGACTTAAGTACAAGATGACTGACACTCTAACTATCTATGATTTGATCCTCTCCTGTGAGTCCAGTTTTGGATTCCGATGCTTCACTTCAGGTTTACTGTATCCCTTGGACCTTCTTATTGACGATGAAACACATAAATTGCATCCGAATTTAATACAAAAGGCACAATGCCGACTTAAGTACAAGATGACCGACACTCTAACTTTCTATTATTTGAACCTCTCCTGTGAGACCAATTTTAGATTCCGAACTTCAGGCTTACTGTATCCCTTGGACCTTCTTATTGACGATGAAACACAGAATTTGCATCCGAATTTAATACAAAAGGCATAATGCCGACTTAAGTACAAGAGGGCTGACCCTCTAACTCTCTATGATTTGAACCTCTCCTGTGAGTTGAGTTTTAGATTCCGATGCTTCACATCAGGTTTACTGTATTCCTTGGAACTTCTTATTGACGATGAAGCACAGATATGGCATCCGTATTTAATACAAAAGGCACAATGCCGGCTTAAGTACAAGAGGACTGACACTCTAACTTTCTATGATTTGAACCTCTCCTGTGAGTCCAGTTTTAGATTCCGATGCTTCACTTCAGGTTTACTGTATCCCTTGGACCTTCTTATTGACGGTGAAACAGAGAAATTGCATCCGAATATAATACAAAAAGTACAATGGCGACTTAAGTACAAGAGCACTGACACTCTAACTTTCTATGATTTGAACCTCTCCTGTGAGTCCAGTTTCAGATTCTGATGCTTCACTTCAGGTTTACTGTATTCCTTGGACCTTCTTATAGACAATGAAACACAGAAATTGCATCCAAATTTAATACAAAAGGCACAATGCCGACTTAAGTACTACAGGCCTGACACTCTATGTTTCTATGATTTGAACCTCTCCTGTGAGTCCAGATTTAGATTCCGATGCTTAACTTCAGGTTTCTTCTATACCTTGGACCTTCTTATTGACGATGAAACACAGAAATTGCATCCGAATCTAATACAAAAGGCACAATGCCGACATAAGTACAAGAGGACTGACACTCTAACTTTCTATGATTTGAACGTCTCCTGTGAGTCCAGTTTTAGATTCCGATGCGTCACTTCAGGTTTACTGTATCCCTTGGACCTTCTTATTGACGATGAAACACAGAAATTGCATCCGAATTTAATACAAAAGGCACAATGCCGTCCTAAGTACAAGAGGACTGACACTCTAACTTTCTATGATTTGAACCTCTTCTGTGAGTGCAGTATTAGATTCCGAGGCTTCACATCAGAATTACTGTATCCCTTGGACCTTCTTATGGACGATGAAACACAGAAATTGCATTCGAATTTAGTACAAAAGGCACAATGCCGACTTAAGTACAAGAGGACTGACACTCTAACAGTCTATGATTTGAACCTCTCCTGTGAGTGCAGTATTAGATTCCGAGGCTTCACATCAGAATTACTGTATCCCTTGGACCTTCTTATGGACGATGAAACACAACAATTGCATCCGAATTTAATACAAAAGGCACAATGCCGACTTAAGTACTAGAGGACTGACACTCTAACTTTCTATGATTTGAACCTCTCCTGTGAGTCCAGTTTTAGATTCCGATGCATCACTTCAGATTTACTGTATCCCTTGGACCTTCTTATGGACGATGAAACACAGAAATTGCATCTGAATTTAATACAAAATGCACAGTGCCGATTGAAGTACAAGTGGACTGACACTCTAACTTTCTATGATTTGAACCTCTCCAGTAAGTCCTGTTTTAGACTCCGATGCTTCACTTCAGGTTTACTGTATCCGTTGGACTTTTTTATAAACGACGAAACACAGAAATTGCATCCGAATTTAATTCAAAAGGCACAATGCCGACTTAAGTACAAGAGGACTGACACTCTAACTATCTATGATTTGAACCTCTCCTGTGAGTCCAGTTTTAGATTCCGATGCTTAGCTTTAGGTTTATTGTATCCCTTGGACCTTCTTATTGACGATGAAACACAGAAATTGCATCCGAATTTAATACAAAAGGCACAATGCTAACTTAAGTACAAGAGGACTGACACTCTAACTTTCTATGATTTGATCCTCTCCTGTGAGTCCAGTTTTCGATTCCGATGCTTCACTTCAGGTTTACTGTATCCCTTGGACCTTCTTATTGACGATGAAACACATAAATTGCATCCGAATTTAATACAAAAGGCACAATGCCGACTTAAGTACAAGAGGACTGACACTCTAACTTTCTATTATTTGAACCTCTCCTGTGAGACCAATTTTAGATTCCGAACTTCAGGTTTACTGTATCCTTTGGACCTTCTTATTGACGATGAAACACAGAAATTGCATCCGAATTTAATACAAAAGGCATAATGCCGACTTCAGTACAAGAGGGTTGACCCTCTAACTCTCTATGATTTGAACCTCTCCTGTGAGTTCAGTTTTAGATTTCGATGCTTCACATCAGGTTTACTGTATTCTTTGGAACTTCTTATTGACGATGAAGCACAGATATGGCATCCGAATTTAATACAAAAGGCACAATGCCGGCTTAAGTACAAGAGGACTGACACTCTAACTTTCTATGATTTGAACCTCTCCTGTGAGTCCAGTTTTAGATTCCGATGCTTCACTTCAGGTTTACTGTATCCCTTGGACCTTCTTATTGACGGTGAAACAGAGAAATTGCATCCGAATTTAATACAAAAGGTACAATGACGACTTAAGTACAAGAGCACTGACACTCTAACTTTCTATGATTTGAACCTCTCCTGTGAGTCCAGTTTTAGTTTCCGATGCTTCACTTCAGGTTTACTGTATCCCTTGGCCCTTCTTATGGACGATGAAGCACAGAAATTGCATCCGAATTTAATACAAAATGCACAATGCCGACTTAAGTACTAGAGGACTGACACTCTAACTTTCTATGATTTGAACCTCTCCTGTGAGTCCAGTTTTAGATTCCGATGCTTCACTTCAGGTTAACTGTATCCCTTGGACCTTCTTATTGACGAAAAAACACAGAAATTGCATCCGAATCTAATACAAAATGCACAATCCCGATTTAAGTACAAGAGGACTGGCACTCTAACTTTCTATGATTTGAACCTCTCCTGTGAGTCCAGCTTTAGATTCCGATGCTTCACTTCAGGTCTACTGTATCCCTTGGACTTTCTTATAGACGATGAAGCACAGAAATTGCATCCGAATTTAATACAAAAGGCACAATGCCGGCTTAAGTACAAGAGGACTGACACTCTAACTTTCTATGATTTGAACCTCTCCTGTGAGTCCAGCTTATGATTCCGATGCTTCACTTCAGGTTTACTGTATCCCTTGGACCTTCTTATTGACGATGAAACACAGAAATTGCATCCGAATTTAATACAAAAGGCACAATGCCGACTTAAGTACTAGAGGACTGACACTCTAACTTTCTATGATTTGAACCTCTCCTGTGAGTCCAGTTTTAGATTCCGATGCATCACTTCAGATTTACTGTATCCCTTGGACCTTCTTATGGACGATGAAACACAGAAATTGCATCTGAATTTAATACAAAATGCACAGTGCCGATTGAAGTACAAGTGGACTGACACTCTAACTTTCTATGATTTGAACCTCTCCAGTAAGTCCTGTTTTAGACTCCGATGCTTCACTTCAGGTTTACTGTATCCGTTGGACTTTTTTATAAACGACGAAACACAGAAATTGCATCCGAATTTAATTCAAAAGGCACAATGCCGACTTAAGTACAAGAGGACTGACACTCTAACTATCTATGATTTGAACCTCTCCTGTGAGTCCAGTTTTAGATTCCGATGCTTAGCTTTAGGTTTATTGTATCCCTTGGACCTTCTTATTGACGATGAAACACAGAAATTGCATCCGAATTTAATACAAAAGGCACAATGCTAACTTAAGTACAAGAGGACTGACACTCTAACTTTCTATGATTTGATCCTCTCCTGTGAGTCCAGTTTTCGATTCCGATGCTTCACTTCAGGTTTACTGTATCCCTTGGACCTTCTTATTGACGATGAAACACATAAATTGCATCCGAATTTAATACAAAAGGCACAATGCCGACTTAAGTACAAGAGGACTGACACTCTAACTTTCTATTATTTGAACCTCTCCTGTGAGACCAATTTTAGATTCCGAACTTCAGGTTTACTGTATCCTTTGGACCTTCTTATTGACGATGAAACACAGAAATTGCATCCGAATTTAATACAAAAGGCATAATGCCGACTTCAGTACAAGAGGGTTGACCCTCTAACTCTCTATGATTTGAACCTCTCCTGTGAGTTCAGTTTTAGATTTCGATGCTTCACATCAGGTTTACTGTATTCTTTGGAACTTCTTATTGACGATGAAGCACAGATATGGCATCCGAATTTAATACAAAAGGCACAATGCCGGCTTAAGTACAAGAGGACTGACACTCTAACTTTCTATGATTTGAACCTCTCCTGTGAGTCCAGTTTTAGATTCCGATGCTTCACTTCAGGTTTACTGTATCCCTTGGACCTTCTTATTGACGGTGAAACAGAGAAATTGCATCCGAATTTAATACAAAAGGTACAATGACGACTTAAGTACAAGAGCACTGACACTCTAACTTTCTATGATTTGAACCTCTCCTGTGAGTCCAGTTTTAGTTTCCGATGCTTCACTTCAGGTTTACTGTATCCCTTGGCCCTTCTTATGGACGATGAAGCACAGAAATTGCATCCGAATTTAATACAAAATGCACAATGCCGACTTAAGTACTAGAGGACTGACACTCCAACTTTCTATGATTTGAACCTCTCCTGTGAGTCCAGTTTTAGATTCCGATGCTTCACTTCAGGTTAACTGTATCCCTTGGACCTTCTTATTGACGAAAAAACACAGAAATTGCATCCGAATCTAATACAAAATGCACAATCCCGATTTAAGTACAAGAGGACTGGCACTCTAACTTTCTATGATTTGAACCTCTCCTGTGAGTCCAGCTTTAGATTCCGATGCTTCACTTCAGGTCTACTGTATCCCTTGGACTTTCTTATAGACGATGAAGCACAGAAATTGCATCCGAATTTAATACAAAAGGCACAATGCCGGCTTAAGTACAAGAGGACTGACACTCTAACTTTCTATGATTTGAACCTCTCCTGTGAGTCCAGCTTATGATTCCGATGCTTCACTTCAGGTTTACTGTATCCCTTGGACCTTCTTATTGACGATGAAACACAGAAATTGCATCCGAATTTAATACAAAAGGCACAATGCCGACTTAAGTACAAGAGGACTGACCCTCTAACTCTCTATGATTTGAACCTCTCCTGTGAGTTGAGTTTTAGATTCCGATGCTTAACATCAGGTTAACTGTATAGCTTGGACCTTCTTATTGACGATGAAACACAGATATGGCATCCGAATTTAATACAAATGGCACAATGCCGACATAAGTACAAGAGGACTGAGACTCTAACTTTCTATGATTTGAACCTCTCCTGTGAGTCCAGTTTTAGATTCCGATGCTTCAGTTCGGATTTACTGTATCCCTTGGACCTTCTTATTTACGATGAAACACAGAAATTGCATCCGAATTTAATACAAAAGGCACAATGCCGTCTTAGGTACAAGAGGACTCACACTCTAACTTTCTATGTTTTGAACCCCTCCTGTGAGTCCAGTTTTAGATTCCGATGCTTCACTTCAGGTTTACTGTATCTCTCGGACCTTCTTATTGACGATGAAACACAGAAATTGCATCCGAATTTAATACAAAAGGCACAATGACGACTTAAGTACAAGAGCACTGACACACTAACTTTCTATGATTGGAACCTTTCCTGTGAGTTGAGTTTTAGATTCCGATGCTTCACTTCAGGTCCACTGTATCCCTTGGACCTTCTTATTGACGATGAAACACAGAAATTGCATCCGAATATAATACAAAAGGCACAATGCCGACTTAAGTACTAGAGGACTGACACTCTAACTTTCTATGATTTGAACCTCACCTGTGAGTCCAGTTTTAGATTCCGATGCTTCACTTCAGGTTTACTGTAACACTTAGACCTTCTTATTGACGATGCGTCACAGAAATGGCATCCGAATTTAATACAAAAGGCACAATGCCGACTTAAGTACAAGAGGATTGACACTCTAACATTCTATGATTTGAACCACTCCTGTGAGTCCAGTTTTAGATTCCGATGCTTCACTTCAGATTTACTGTTTCCCTTGGACCTTCTTATGGACGATGAAACACAGAAATTGCATCTGAATTTAATACAAAATGCACAATGCCGATTGAAGTACAAGTGGACTGACACTCTAACTTTCTATGATTTGAACCTCTCCAGTAAGTCCAGTTTTAGACTCCGATGCTTCACTTCAGGTTTACTGTATCCCCTGGACTTTTTTATAGACGACGAAACACAGAAATTGCATCCGAATTTAATTCAAAAGGCACAATGCCGACTTAAGTACAAGATGACTGACACTCTAACTATCTATGATTTGAACCTCTCCTGTGAGTCCAGTTTTGGATTCCGATGCTTCACTTCAGGTTTACTGTATCCCTTGGACCTTCTTATTGACGATGAAACACATAAATTGCATCCGAATTTAATACAAAAGGCACAATGCCGACTTAAGTACAAGAGGACCGACACTCTAACTTTCTATTATTTGAACCTCTCCTGTGAGACCAATTTTAGATTCCGAACTTCAGGCTTACTGTATCCCCTGGACCTTCTTATTGACGATGAAACACAGAATTTGCATCCGAATTTAATACAAAAGGCATAAGGCCGACTTAAGTACAAGAGGGCTGACCCTCTAACTCTCTATGATTTGAACCTCTCCTGTGAGTTGAGTTTTAGATTCCGATGCTTCACATCAGGTTTACTGTATTCCTTGGAACTTCTTATTGACGATGAAGCACAGATATGGCATCCGTATTTAATACAAAAGGCACAATGCCGGCTTAAGTACAAGAGGACTGACACTCTAACTTTCTATGATTTGAACCTCTCCTGTGAGTCCAGTTTTAGATTCCGATGCTTCACTTCAGGTTTACTGTATCCCTTGGACCTTCTTATTGACGGTGAAACAGAGAAATTGCATCCGAATATAATACAAAAAGTACAATGACGACTTAAGTACAAGAGCACTGACACTCTAACTTTCTATGATTTGAACCTCTCCTGTGAGTCCAGTTTCAGATTCTGATGCTTCACTTCAGGTTTACTGTATTCCTTGGACCTTCTTATAGACAATGAAACACAGAAATTGCATCCAAATTTAATACAAAAGGCACAATGCCGACTTAAGTACTACAGGCCTGACACTCTAAGTTTCTATGATTTGAACCTCTCCTGTGAGTCCAGATTTAGATTCCGATGCTTAACTTCAGGTTTCTTTTATACCTTGGACCTTCTTATTGACGATGAAACACAGAAATTGCATCCGAATCTAATACAAAAGGCACAATGCCGACTTAAGTACAAGAGGACTGACACTCTAACTTTCTATGATTTGAACGTCTCCTGTGAGTCCAGTTTTAGATTCCGATGCGTCACTTCAGGTTTACTGTATCCCTTGGACCTTCTTATTGACGATGAAACACAGAAATTGCATCCGAATTTAATACAAAAGGCACAATGCCGTCCTAAGTACAAGAGGACTGACACTCTAACTTTCTATGATTTGAACCTCTTCTGTGAGTGCAGTATTAGATTCCGAGGCTTCACATCAGAATTACTGTATCCCTTGGACCTTCTTATGGACGATGAAACACAGAAATTGCATTCGAATTTAATACAAAAGGCACAATGCCGACTTAAGTACAAGAGGACTGACACTCTAACAGTCTATGATTTGAACCTCTCCTGTGAGTGCAGTATTAGATTCCGAGGCTTCACATCAGAATTACTGTATCCCTTGGACCTTCTTATTGACGATGAAACACATAAATTGCATCCGAATTTAATACAAAAGGCACAATGCCGACTTAAGTACAAGAGGACTGACACTCTAACTTTCTATTATTTGAACCTCTCCTGTGAGACCAATTTTAGATTCCGAACTTCAGGTTTACTGTATCCTTTGGACCTTCTTATTGACGATGAAACACAGAAATTGCATCCGAATTTAATACAAAAGGCATAATGCCGACTTCAGTACAAGAGGGTTGACCCTCTAACTCTCTATGATTTGAACCTCTCCTGTGAGTTGAGTTTTAGATTCCGATGCTTCACATCAGGTTTACTGTATTCTTTGGAACTTCTTATTGACGATGAAGCACAGATATGGCATCCGAATTTAATACAAAAGGCACAATGCCGGCTTAAGTACAAGAGGACTGACACTCTAACTTTCTATGATTTGAACCTCTCCTGTGAGTCCAGTTTTAGATTCCGATGCTTCACTTCAGGTTTACTGTATCCCTTGGACCTTCTTATTGACGGTGAAACAGAGAAATTGCATCCGAATTTAATACAAAAGGTACAATGACGACTTAAGTACAAGAGCACTGACACTCTAACATTCTATGATTTGAACCTCTCCTGTGAGTCCATTTTCAGATTCTGATGCTTCACTTCAGGTTTACTGTATTCCTTGGACCTTCTTATAGACAATGAAACACAGAAATTGCATCCAAATTTAATACAAAAGGCACAATGCCGACTTAAGTACTACAGGCCTGACACTCTAACTTTCTATGATTTGAACCTCTCCTGTGAGTCCAGATTTAGATTCCGATGCTTAACTTCAGGTTTCTTTTATACCTTGGACCTGCTTATTGACGATGAAACACAGAAATTGCATCCGAATCTAATACAAAAGGCACAATGCCGACTTAAGTACAAGAGGACTGACACTCTAACTTTCTATGATTTGAACGTCTCCTGTGAGTCCAGTTTTAGATTCCGATGCGTCACTTCAGGTTTACTGTATCCCTTGGACCTGCTTATTGACGATGAAACACAGAAATTGCATCCGAATTTAATACAAAAGGCACAATGCCGTCCTAAGTACAAGAGGACTGACACTCTAACTTTCTATGATTTGAACCTCTCCTGTGAGTCCAGTTTTAGATTCCGATGCTTCACTTTAGGTTTACTGTATACCTTGGACCTTCTTATAGACGATGAAATACAGATATTGCATCCGAATTTAATACAAAAGGCACAATGCCGACTTAAGTACAAGAGGCCTGACACTCTAACTTTCTATGATTTGAACCTCTCCTGTGAGTTGAGTTTTAGATTCCGATGCTTCACATCAGGTTAACTGTATAGCTTGGACCTTCTTATTGACGATGAACCACAGATATGGCATCCGAATTTAATACAAATGGCACAATGCCGACATAAGTACAAGAGGACTGAGACTCTAACTTTCTATGATTTGAACCTCTCCTGTGAGTCCAGTTTTAGATTCCGATGCTTCAGTTCGGATTTACTGTATCCCTTGGACCTTCTTATGGACGATGAAACACAGAAATTGCATCCGAATTTAATACAAAATGCACAATGCCGTTTTAAGTACAAGAGGACTCACACTCTAACTTTCTATGATTTGAACCCCTCCTGTGAGTCCAGTTTTAGATCCCGATGCTTCACTTCAGGTTTACTGTATCTCTCGGACCTTCTTATTGACGATGAAACACAGAAATTGCATCCTAATTTAATACAAAAGGCACAATGACGACTTAAGTACAAGAGCACTGACACACTAACTTTCTATGATTTGAACCTTTCCTGTGAGTTGAGTTTTAGATTCCGATGCTTCACTTCAGGTCCACTGTATCCCTTGGACCTTCTTATTGACGATGAAACACAGAAATTGCATTCGAATTTAATACAAAAGGCACAATGCCGACTTAAGTACAAGAGGACTGACACTCTAACTGTCTATGATTTGAACCTCTCCTGTGAGTGCAGTATTAGATTCCGAGGCTTCACATCAGAATTACTGTATCCCTTGGACCTTCTTATGGACGATGAAACACAACAATTGCATCCGAATATAATACAAAAGGCACAATGCCGACTTAAGTACTAGAGGACTGACACTCTAACTTTCTATGATTTGAACCTCTCCTGTGAGTCCAGTTTTAGATTCCGATGCTTCACTTCAGGTTTACTGTAACACTTAGACTTTCTTATTGACGATGCGTCACAGAAATGGCATCCGAATTTAATACAAAAGGCTCAATGCCGACTTAAGTACAAGAGGATTGACACTCTGACATTCTATGATTTGAACCACTCCTGTGAGTCCAGTTTTAGATTCCGATGCTTCACTTCAGATTTACTGTTTCCCTTGGACCTTCTTATGGACGATGAAACACAGAAATTGCATCTGAATTTAATACAAAATGCACAATGCCGATTGAAGTACAAGTGGACTGACACTCTAACTTTCTATGATTTGAACCTCTCCAGTAAGTCCAGTTTTAGACTCGGATGCTTCACTTCAGGTTTACTGTATCCCCTGGACTTTTTTATAGACGACGAAACACAGAAATTGCATCCGAATTTAATTCAAAAGGCACAATTCCGACTTAAGTACAAGATGACTGACACTCTAACTATCTATGATTTGAACCTCTCCTGTGAGTCCAGTTTTGGATTCCGATGCTTCACTTCAGGTTTACTGTATCCCTTGGACCTTCTTATTGACGATGAAACACATAAATTGCATCCGAATTTAATACAAAAGGCACAATGCCGACTTAAGTGCAAGAGGACCAACACTCTAACTTTCTATTATTTGAACCTCTCCTCTGAGACCAATTTTAGATTCCGAACTTCAGGCTTACTGTATCCCTTGGACCTTCTTATTGACGATGAAACACAGAAATTGCATCCGAATTTAATACAAAAGGCATAATGCCGGCTTAAGTACAAGAGGGCTGACCCTCTAACTCTCTATGATTTGAACCTCTCCTGTGAGTTGAGTTTTAGATTCCGATGCTTCACATCAGGTTTACTTTATTCCTTGGAACTTCTTATTGACGATGAAGCACAGATATGGCATCCGTATTTAATGCAAAAGGCACAATGCCGGCTTAAGTACAAGTGGACTGACACTCTAACTTTCTATGATTTGAACCTCTCCTGTGAGTCCAGTTTTAGATTCCGATGCTTCACTTCAGGTTTACTGTATCCCTTGGACCTTCTTATTGACGGTGAAACAGGGAAATTGCATCCGAATATAATACAAAAAGTACTATGACGACTTAAGTACAAGAGCACTGACACTCTAACTTTCTATGATTTGAACCTCTCCTGTGAGTCCAGTTTCAGATTCTGATGCTTCACTTCAGGTTTACTGTATTCCTTGGACCTTCTTATAGACAATGAAACACAGAAATTGCATCCAAATTTAATACAAAAGGCACAATGCCGACTTAAGTACTACAGGCCTGACACTCTAAGTTTCTATGATTTGAACCTCTCCTGTGAGTCCAGATTTAGATTCCGATGCTTAACTTCAGGTTTCTTTTATACCTTGGACCTTCATATTGACGATGAAACACAGAAATTGCATCCGATTCTAATACAAAAGGCACAATGCCGACTTAAGTACAAGAGGACTGACACTCTAACTTTCTATGATTTGAACGTCTCCTGTGAGTCCAGTTTTAGATTCCGATGCGTCACTTCAGGTTTACTGTATCCCTTGGACCTTCTTATTGACGATGAAACACAGAAATTGCATCCGAATTTAATACAAAAGGCTCAATGCCGTCCTAAGTACAAGAGGACTGACACTCTAACTTTCTATGATTTGAACCTCTCCTGTGAGTGCAGTATTAGATTCCGAGGCTTCACATCAGAATTACTGTATCCCTTGGACCTTCTTATGGACGATGAAACACAGAAATTGCATTCGAATTTAATACAAAAGGCACAATGCCGACTTAAGTACAAGAGGACTGACACTCTAACTGTCTATGATTTGAACCTCTCCTGTGAGTGCAGTTTTAGATTCCGAGGCTTCACATCAGAATTACAGTATCCCTTGGACCTTCATATGGACGATGAAACACAACAATTGCATCCGAATTTAATACAAAAGGCACAATGCCGACTTAAGTACTAGAGGACTGACACTCTAACTTTCTAAGATTTGAACCTCTCCTGTGAGTCCAGTTTTAGATTCCGATGCTTCACTTCAGATTTACTGTATCCCTTGGACCTTCTTATGGACGATGAAACACAGAAATTGCATCTGAATTTAATACAAAATGCACAGTGCCGATTGAAGTACAAGTGGACTGACACTCTAACGTTCTATGATTTGAACCTCTCCAGTAAGTCCAGTTTTAGACTCCGATGCTTCACTTCAGGTTTACTGTATCCCTTGGACTTTTTTATAGACGACGAAACACAGAAATTGCATCCGAATTTAATTCAAAAGGCACAATGCCGACTTAAGTACAAGAGGACTGACACTCTAACTATCTATGATTTGAACCTCTCCTGTGAGTCCAGTTTTAGATTCCGATGCTTAGCTTTAGGTTTATTGTATCCCTTGGACCTTCTTATTGACGATGAAACACAGAAATTGCATCCGAATTTAATACAAAAGGCACAATGCTAACTTAAGTACAAGAGGACTGACACTCTAACTTTCTATGATTTGATCCTCTCCTGTGAGTCCAGTTTTCGATTCCGATGCTTCACTTCAGGTTTACTGTATCCCTTGGACCTTCTTATTGACGATGAAACACATAAATTGCATCCGAATTTAATACAAAAGGCACAATGCCGACTTAAGTACAAGAGGACTGACACTCTAACATTCTATTATTTGAACCTCTCCTGTGAGACCAATTTTAGGTTCCGAACTTCAGGTTTACTGTATCCTTTGGACCTTCTTATTGACGATGAAACACAGAAATTGCATCCGAATTTAATACAAAAGGCATAATGCCGACTTCAGTACAAGAGGGCTGACCCTCTAACTCTCTATGATTTGAACCTCTCCTGTGAGTTGAGTTTTAGATTCCGATGCTTCACATCAGGTTTACTGTATTCCTTGGAACCTCTTATTGACGATGAAGCACAGATATGGCATCCGAATTTAATACAAAAGGCACAATGCCGGCTTAAGTACAAGAGGACTGACACTCTAACATTCTATGTTTTGAACCTCTCCTGTGAGTCCAGTTTTAGATTCCGATGCTTCACTTCAGGTTTACTGTATCCCTTGGACCTTCTTATTGACGGTGAAACAGAGAAATTGCATCCGAATATAATACAAAAGGTACAATGACGACTTAAGTACAAGAGCACTGACACTCTAACATTCTATGATTTGAACCTCTCCTGTGAGTCCATTTTCAGATTCTGATGCTTCACTTCAGGTTTACTGTATTCCTTGGACCTTCTTATAGACAATGAAACACAGAAATTGCATCCAAATTTAATACAAAAGGCCCAATGCCGACTTAAGTACAAGAGGACTGACACTCTAACTTTCTATGATTTGAACGTCTCCTGTGTGTCCAGTTTTAGATTCCGATGCGTCACTTCAGGTTTACTGTATCCCTTGGACCTTCTTATTGACGATGAAACACAGAAATTGCATCCGAATTTAATACAAAAGGCACAATGCCGTCCTAAGTACAAGAGGACTGACACTCTAACTTTCTATGATTTGAACCTCTCCTGTGAGTCCAGTTTTAGATTCCGATGCCTCACTTTAGGTTTACTGTATACCTTGGACCTTCTTATAGACGATGAAATACAGATATTGCATCCGAATTTAATACAAAAGGCACAATGCCGACTTAAGTACTACAGGCCTGACACTCTAACTTTCTATGATTTGAACCTCTCCTGTGAGTTGAGTTTTAGATTTCGATGCTTCACTTCAGGTCTACTGTATCCCTTGGACCTTCGTATTGACGATGAAACACAGAAATTGCATCCGAATTTAATACAAAAGGCACAATGCTGACTTAAGTACAAGAGGACTGACACTCTTACTTTCTATGATTTGAACCTCTCCTGTGAGTGCAGTTTTAGATTCTGAGGCTTCACATCAGAACTACTGTATCCCTTGGACCTTCTTATGGACGATGAAACACAACAATTGCATCCGAATTTAATACAAAAGGCACAATGCCGACTTAAGTACTAGAGGACTGACATTCTAACTTTCTAAGATTTGAACCTCTCCTGTGAGTTCAGTTTTAGATTCCGATGCTTTACTTCATGTTTACTGTATTCCTTAGCCCTTCTTATTGACGATGAAACACAGAAATTGCATCCGAATTTAATACAAAAGGCATAATGCCGACTTAAGTAAAAGAGGACTGACACTCTAACTTTCTATGATTTGAACTTCTTCTGTGAGTCCAGTTTCAGATTACAATGTTCACTACAGGTATACTGTATCCCTTGGACCTTCTTATAGACGATTAAACACAGACATTGCATCCGAATGTAATACAAAAGGCACAATGCCGACTTACGTACGAAATGACTGACACACTAACTTTTCATGATTTTAACCTCTCCTGTGAGTCCAGTCTTAGATTCCGAACTTAAGGTTTACTGTATTCCTTGGACCTTTTTATTGACGATGAAAGACAGATATTGCATCCGAATTTAATACAAAAGGCATAATGCCGACTTAAGTACAAGAGGACTGACACCCTAATTCTCTATGATTTGAACCTCTCCTGTGAGTCCAGTTTTAGATTCCGATGCTTCACATCAGGTTTACTGTATCGCTTGGACCTTCTTATTGACGATCAAACACAGACATTGCATCCAAATTTAATACTAAAGGCACAATGCCGACTTAAGTACAAGAGGACTGACACTCTAACTTTCTATGATTTGAACCTCTCCTGTGAGTCCCGTTTATGATTCCGATGCTTCACTTCAGGTTTACTGTATCCCTTGGACCATCTTATTGAAGATGAAACACATAAATTTCATTAAATTTAATACAAAAGGCACAATGCCGACTTAAGTACAAGAGGACTGACACTCTAACTCCCTATGATTTGAACCTCTAGTGTGAGACCCATTTTAGATTCCGAACTTCAGGTTTACTGTATCCCTTGGACCCTCTTATTGACGATGAAACACAGAAATTGCATCCGAATTTAATACAAAAGGCGTAATGCCGACTTAAGTATAAGAGGACTGACCCTCTAACCCTCTATGATTTGAACCTCTCCTGTGAGTTGAGTTTTAGATTCCGATGCTTCACATCAGGTTAACTGTATAGCTTGGACCTTCCTATTGACGGTGAAACACAGATATGGCATCCGAATTTAATACAAATGGCACAATGCCGACTTAAGTACAAGAGGACTGAGACTCTAACTTTCTATGATTTGAACCTGTCCTGTGAGTCCAGTTTTATATTCCGATGCTTAACTTCAGGTTTACTGTATCCCTTCGACCTTCTCATTGACGATGAAACACAGAAATTGCATCCGAATTTAAAACAAAAGGCACAATGCCGACTTAAGTACTAGAGGACTGACACTCTAACTTTCTATGAGTTGATCCTCTCCTGTGAGTCCAGTTTTAGATTCCGATGCTTCACTGCACGTTTACTGTAACACTTAGACGTTCTTATTGACGATGCGTCACAGAAATGGCATCCGAATTTAATACAAAAGGCACAATGCCGACTTATGTAATACAGGACTGACACTCGAACTTTCTATGATGTGAACCTCTCCTGTGAGTCCAGTTTTAGATTGTTATATTTCACTTCAGGTTTACTGTATCCCTTGGACCTTCTTATTGACGATGAAACACAGAAATTGCATCCGAATTTAATACAAAAGGCACAATGCCGACTTAAGTACAAGAGGATTGACACTCTAACATTCTATGATTTGAACCTCTCCTGTGAGTCCAGTTTTAGATTCCCATGCTTCACTTCAGATTTACTGTATCCCTTGGACCTTCTTATAAACGATGAAGCACAGAAATTGCATCCGAATTTACTACAAAAGGCACAATGCCGACGTAAGTAGAAGAGGACTGACACTCTAACTTTCTATGATTTGATCCTCTCCTGTGAGTCCAGTTTTGGATTCCGATGCTTCACTTCAGGTTTACTATATCCCTTGGACCTTCTTATTGACGATGAAACACATAAATTGCATCCGAATATAATACAAAAGGTACAATGCCGACTTAAGTACAAGAGGACTGACACTCTAACTTTCTATGATTTGAACCTCTCCTGTGAGCCCAGTTTCAGATTCCGATGCTTCACTTCAGGTTTACTGTATTCCTTGGACCTTCTTATAGACGATGAAACACAGAAATTGCATCCAAATTTAATACAAAAGGCACAATGCCGACTTAAGTACTACAGGCCTGACACTCTAACTTTCTATGATTTGAACCTCTCCTGTGAGACCTATTTTAGATTCCGAATTTCAGGTTTACTGTATCTCTTGGACCTTCTTATTGACGATGAAACACAGAAATTGCAGCCGAATTTAATACAAAAGGCATAATGCCGACTTAAGTACAAGAGGACTGACCCTCTAACTCCCTATAATGATTTGAACCTCTCCTGTGAGTTGAGTTTTAGATTCCGATGCATCACATCAGGTTTACTGTATTCCTTGGAACTTCTTATTGACGATGAAACACAGATATGGCATCCGTATTTAATACAAAAGGCACAATGCCGACTTAAGTACAAGAGGACTGACACTCTAACTTTCTATGATTGGAACCTCTCCTGTGAGTCCAGTTTTAGATTCCGATGCTTCACTTCTGGTTTACTGTATCCCTTGGACCTTCTTATTGATGTGAAATAGAGAAATTGCATCCGAATATAATACAAAAGGTACAATGCCGACTTAAGTACAAGAGGACTGACACTCTAACTCTCTATGATTTGAACCTCTCCTGTGAGTTGAGTTTTCGATTCCGATGCTTCACATCAGGTTTACTGTATCCCTTGGACCTTCTTATTGACGATGAAACACAGATATGGCATTCGAATTTAATACAAAAGGCACAATGCCGACTTAAGTACAAGAGGGCTGAGACTCTCACTTTCTATGTTTTGAACCTCTCCTGTGAGTCCACTTTTAGATTCCGATGCATCAGTTCTGATTTACTGTCTCCCTTGGGCCTCCTGATGGACGATGAAACACAGAAATTGCATCCGAATTTAATACAAAAGAAACAATGCCGACTTAAGTACAAGAGGACTGACACTCTAACTTTCTATGATTTGAACCTCTCCTGTGAGTCCAGTTTTAGATTCCGATGCTTCACTTCTGTTTTACTGTATCCCTTGGACCTTCTTATTGACGATGAAACACAGAAATAGCATCCGAATTTAATACAAAAGGCACAATGCCAACTTAAGTACAAGAGCACTGACACTCTAAATTTCTATGATTTGAACCTCTCCTGTGAGTTGAGTTTTAGATTCCGATGCTTCACTTCAGGTCCACTGTATCCCTTGGACCTTCTTATTGACGATCAAACACAGAAATTGCATCCGAATTTAATACAAAAGGCACAATGACGACTTAAGTACAAGAGGACTGACACTCATACTTTTTTTGATTTGAACCTCTCCTGTGAGTCCAGTTTTAGATTCCTATGCTTCACTTCAGGTTTACTGTATCCCTTGGACTTTTTTATAGACGATGAAACACAGAAATTGCATCCGAATTTAATTCAAAAGGCACAATGCCGACTTAAGTACAAGAGGACTGACACTCTAACTTTCTATGATTTGATCCTCTCCTGTGAGTCCAGTTTTGGATTCCAATGCTTCACTTCAGGTTTACTGTATCCCTTGGACCTTCTTATTGACGATGAAACACATAAATTGCATCCGAATTTAATACAGAAGGCACAATGCCGACTTAAGTACAAGAGGACTGACACTTTAACTTCCTATTATTTGAACCTCTCCTGTGAGACGAATTTTAGATTCCGACCTTCAGGTTTACTGTATTCCTTGGACCTTCTTATTGACGATGAAACACAGAAATTGCAGCCGAATTTAATACAAAAGGCATAATGCCGACTTAAGTACAAGAGGACTGACCCTCTAACTCCCTATAATGATTTGAACCTCTCCTGTGAGTTGAGTTTTAGATTCCGATGCATCACATCAGGTTTACTGTATTCCTTGGAACTTCTTATTGACGATGAAACACAGATATGGCATCCGTATTTAATACAAAAGGCACAATGCCGACTTAAGTACAAGAGGACTGACACTCTAACTTTCTATGATTGGAACCTCTCCTGTGAGTCCAGTTTTAGATTCCGATGCTTCACTTCTGGTTTACTGTATCCCTTGGACCTTCTTATTGATGTGAAATAGAGAAATTGCATCCGAATATAATACAAAAGGTACAATGCCGACTTAAGTACAAGAGGACTGACACTCTAACTTTCTATGATTTGAACCTCTCCTGTGAGTCCAGTTTCAAATTCCGATGCTTTACTTCAGGTTTACTGTATTCCTTGGACCTTCTTATAGACGATGAAACACAGAAATTGCATCCAAATTTAATACAAAAGGCACAATGCCGACTTAAGTACTACAGGCCTGACACTTTAACTTTCTATGATTTGAACCTCTCCTGTGAGACCTATTTTAGATTCCGAACTTCAGGTTTACTGTATCCCTTGGACCTTCTTATTGACGATGAAACACAGAAATTGCATCCGAATTTAATACAAAAGGCATAATGCCGACTTAAGTACAAGAGGACTGACCCTCTAACTCTCTATGATTTGAACCTCTCCTGTGAGTTTAGTTTTCGATTCCGATGCTTCACATCAGGTTTACTGTATCCCTTGGACCTTCTTATTGACGATGAGACACAGATATGGCATCCGAATTTAATACAAAAGGCGCAATGCCGACTTAAGTACAAGAGGACTGAGACTCTAACTTTCTATGATTTAAACCTCTCCTGTGAGTCCAGTTTTAGATTCCGATGCATCAGTTCAGATTTACTGTCTCCCTTGGGCCTTCTGATGGACGATGAAACACAGAAATTGCATCCGAATTTAATACAAAAGGCACAATGCCGACTTAAGTACTAGAGGACTGACACTCTAACTTTCTATGATTTGAACCTCTCCTGTGAGTCCAGTTTTAGATTCCGATGCTTCACTTCAGGTTTACTGTCTCCCTTGGACCTTCTTATTGACGATGAAACACAGAAATTGCATCCGAATTCAATACAAAATCCACAATGACGACTTAAGTACAAGAGCACTGACACACTAACTTTCTATGATTTGAACTTCTCCTGTGAGTCCAGTTTTAGATTCCGATGCTTCACTTCAGGTTTACTGTATCCCTTGGACCATCTTATTGACGATGAAACGCATAAATTGCATCCGAATTTAATACAAAAGGCATAATGCCGACTTAAGTACAAGAGGACTGACCCTCTAACTCTCTATGATTTGAACCTCTCCTGTGAGTTGAGTTTCCGATTCCGATGCTTCACATCAGGTTTACTGTATCCCTTGGACCTTCTTATTGACGATGAAACACAGATATGGCATCCGAATTTAATACAAAAGGTATAATGCCGACTTAAGTACATGAGGACTGACCCTCTAACTCCCTATAATGATTAGAACCTCTCCTGTGAGTTGAGTTTTAGATTCCGATGCTTCACTTCAGTTTTACTGTTTCGCTTGGACCTTCTTATTGACGATGAAACACAGAAATAGCATCCGAATTTAATACAAGAGGCACAATGCTGACTTAAGTACAGGAGGACTGACACTCTAACTTTCTATGATTTGAACTTCTCCTGTGAGTCCAGTTTTAGATTCCGATGCTTCACTTCAGATTTACTGTATCCCTTGGACCTTCTTATGGACGATGAAACACAGAAATTTCATCCGAATTTAATACAAAAGGCACAATGCCGACATAAGTACTAGGGGACTGACACTCTAACTTTCTATGATTTGAACCTCTCCTGTGAGTCCAGTTTTAGATTCCGATGCTTCACTTCAGGTTTACTATATCCCTTGGACCTTCTTATTGACGATGAAACACAGAAATTGCATCCGAATTTAATACAAAATCCACAATGACGACTTAAGTACAAGAGCACTGACACACTAACTTTCTATGATTTGAACTTCTCCTGTGAGTCCAGTTTTAGATTCCGATGCTTCACTTCAGGTTTACTGTATCCCTTGGACCTTCTTATTGACGATGAAACACAGAAATAGCATCCGAATTTAGTGCAAAAGGCACAATGGCGACTTAAGTACAAGAGGACTGACACTCTAACTGTCTATGATTTCAACCTCTCCTGTGAGTCCTGTTTGGATTCCGATGCTTCACTTCAGATTTGCTGTATCCCTTGGACCTTCTTATTGACGATGAGACACAGAAATTGCATCCGAATTTAATACAAAAGGCACAATGCCGACTTAAGTACAAGAGGACTGACACACGAACTTCCTATGATTTGAACCTCTCCTGTGAGTCCAGTTTTAGATTCCAATGCTTCACTTCAGGTTTACTGTATCCCTTGGACCTTCTTGTTGACGATGAAACACAGAAATTGCATCCGAATTTAATACAAAAGGCACAATGCCGACTTAAGTACAAGAGGACTGACACTCTAACTTTCTATGATTTGAACCTCTCCTGCGAGTCCAGTTTTAAATGCCGATGCTTCACTTCAGGTTTACTGTATCCCTTGGACCTTCTTATTGACGGTGAAACATAGAAATTGCATCCGAACTTAATACAAAAGGCACAATGCCGACATAAGTACAAGAGGACTGACACTCTAACTCTCTATGATTTGAACCTGTCCTGTGAGATGAGTTTTAGATTCCGATGCTTCACTTCAGGTCTACTGTATCCCTTGGACCTTCTTATTGACGATGAAACACCGAAATTGCATCCGAATGTAATACAAAAGGCACAATGCCGACTTAAGTACAAGAGGACTGACACTCTAACTTTCTATGATTTGAACCTCTTCTGTGAGTCCAGTTTTAGATTCCGTTGCTTCACTTCAGATTTACTGTATCCCTTGGACCTTCTTATGGACGATGAAACACAGAAATTTCATCCGAATTTAATACAAAAGGCACAATGCCGACATAAGTACTAGGGGACTGACACTCTAACTTTCTATGATTTGAACCTCTCCTGTGAGTCCAGTTTCAGATTCCGATGCTTCACTTCAGATTTACTGAATCCCTTGGACCTTCTTATTGACGATGAAACACAGAAATTGCATCCGAATTTAATACAAAAGGCACAATGGAGAGTTAAGTATTAGAGGACTGACACTCTAATGTTCTATGATTTGAACCTCTCCTGTGAGTCCAGTTCTAGATTCCGATGCTTCACATCAATATTACTGTATCCTTTGGACCTTCTTATTGACGATGAAACTCAGAAATTGCATCCGAATTTAAAACAAAAGGCACAATGCTGACTTAAGTACAAGAGGACTGACACTCTAACTTTATATGATTTGAACCTCTCCTGTGAGTCCAGTTTAGGATTCCGATGCTTCACTTCAGGTTAACTGTATCCCTTGGACCATCTTATTGACGATGAAACACAGAAATTGCATCCGAATTAAATACCAAAGGCACAATGCCGACTTAAGTACAAGAGGACTGACACTCTAACTGTCTATGATTTGAACACCTCCTGTGAGTCCAGTTTTAGATTCCGATGCTTCACTTCAGGTTTACTGTATCCCTTGGACCTTCTTATAGACAATGAAATACAGAAAGTGCATCCGAATGTAATACAAAAGGCACAATGCCGACTGAAGTACAAGAGGACTGACACTCCAACTACTTATGATTTGAACCACTCCTGTAAGTCCAGTTTTAGATTCCGAACTTCAGGTTCTCTGTATCCCTTGGACCTTCTTATTGACGATGAAACACAGAAATTGCATCCGAATTTAATACAAAAGGCACAATGCCGACATAAGTACAAGAGGACAGACACTCTAACTCTCTATGATTTGAACCACTCCTGTGAGTCCAGTTTTAGATTCCGATGCTTCACATCAGGTTTACTGTATCGCTTGGACCTTCTTAATGACGATGAAACACCGAAATTGCATCCGAATGTAATACAAAAGGCACAATGCCGACTTAAGTACAAGAGGACTGACACTCTAACTTTCTATGATTTGAACCTCTTCTGTGAGTCCAGTTTTAGATTCCGTTGCTTCACTTCAGATTTACTGTATCCCTTGGACCTTCTTATGGACGATGAAACACAGAAATTTCATCCGAATTTAATACAAAAGGCACAATGCCGACATAAGTACTAGGGGACTGACACTCTAACTTTCTATGATTTGAACCTCTCCTGTGAGTCCAGTTTTAGATTCCGATGCTTGACTTCAGGTTTACTGTTTCCCTTGGACCTTCTTATTGACGATGAAACACAGAAATTGCATCCGAATTTAATACAAAAGGCACAATGCCGACTTATGTACAAGAGGACTGACACTCTAACTTTCTATGATATGAACCTCTCCTGTGAGGCTAGTTTTGGATTCCGTTGCTTCACTTCAGGTTTACTGTATCCCTTGGACCTTCTTATTGACGATGAAACACAGAAATTGCATCATAATTTAATACAAAAGGCACAATGCCGACTTAAGTACAAGAGGACTGACGCTCTAACCCCCTATGATTTGAACCTCTCCTGTGAGTTGAGTTTTTAGATTCCGATGCTTCACATCAGGTTTACTGTATCCCTTGGACCTTCGTATTGACGATGAAACACAGAAATGGCATCCGAATTTAATACAAAAGGCACAATGCCGACTTAAGTACAAGAGGACTGAGGCTCTAATTTTCTATGAATTGAACCTCTCCTGTGAGTCCAGTTTTTGATTCCGATGCATCACTTCTGATTTACTGTATCCCTTGGACCTTCCTATGGACGATGAAACACAGAAATTGCATCCGAATTGTTATACAAAAGGCACAATGCCGACTTAAGTACTAGAGGACTGACACTCTAACTTTCTATGATTTGAACCTCTCCTGTGAGTCCAGTTTTAGATTCCGATGCTTCACTTCAGGTTTGCTCTATCCCTTGGACCTTCTTATAGACGATGAAACACAGAATTTGCATCCGAATATAATACAAAAGGCACAATGCCGACTTAAGTACAAGAGGACTGACACTCATACTTTTTTTGATTTGAACCTCTCCTGTGAGTCCAGTTTTAGATTCCTATGCTTCACTTCAGGATTACTGTATCCCTTGTACCTTCTTATTGACGATGAAACAAAGAAATTGCATCCAAATTTAATACAAAAGGCACAATGCCGACTTAAGTACAAGAGGACCGACACTCTAACTTTCTATGATTTGAACCTCTCCTGTGAGTCCAATTTTAGATTCCGATGCTTCACTTCAGGTTTCCTTTATACCTCGGACCTTCTTATTGACGGCAAATCACAGAAATTGTATCCGAATTTAATACAAAAGGCACCATGCCGACTTAAGTACAAGAGGACTGACACTCTAACTCTCTATGTTTAGAACCTCACCTGTGAGTCCAGTTTTAGATTCTGAACTTCAGGTTTACTGTATCCCTTGGACCTTCTTATTGACGATGATACACGGAAATTGCATCCGAATTTAATACAAGAGGCACAATGCCGACTGAAGTACAAGAGGACTGACACTCTAACTCTCTATGATTTGAACCTCTCCTGTGAGTTGAGTTTAGATTCCTATGCTTCACATCAGGTTTACTGTATCTCTTGGACATTCTTATTGACGATGAAACACAGAAATTGCATCCGAATTTAATACAAATGGCACAAGGCCGACTTAAGTACAAGAGGACTGACACTCTAACTTTGTATGATTTGAACCTCTCCTGTGAGTCCAGTTTTAGATTCCGATGCTTCACTTTAGATTTACTGTATCCCTTGGACCTTCTTATGGACGATGAAACACTGAAATTGCATCCGAATTTAATACAATAGGCACAATGCCGACTAGAGTACGAGAGGACTCACACTATAACTTTCAATGATTTCAGCCTCTCCTGTGAGTCCTGTTTTAGATGCCGATGCTTCACTTCAGGTTTACTGTATACCTTGGACCTTCTTATTGACGACGAAAAACAAAAATTGCATCCGAATTTAATACAAAGGGCACAAGGCCGACTTAAGTACGAGAGGACTCACACTATAACTTTGAATGATTTAAACCTCTCCTGTGAGTCCAGTTTTAGATTCCGATGCCTCACTTCAGGTTTACTGTATACCTTGGACCTTCTTATTGACAATAAAGTACTGAAATTGGCTCCAAATTTAATACAAAAGGCACAATAACGACTTAAGTACAAGAGGACTGACACTCATACTTTTTTTGATTTGAACCTCTTCTGTGAGTCCAGTTTTAGATTCCGATGCTTCACTTCAGGTTTACTGTATCCCTTGTACCTTCTTATTAACGATGAAACAAAGAAATTGCATCCGAATTTTATACAAAATGCACAATGCCGACTTAAGTCCAACAGGACTGACACTCTAACATTCTATGATTTGAACCTCTCCTGTGAGTCCAGTTTTAGATTCCGATGCTTCACTTCAGGTTTCCTTAATACCTCGGACCTTCTTATTGACGGCTAAACACAGAGATTGTACCCGAATTTAATACAAAAGGCACAATGCCGACATAAGTAGAAGAGGACTGACACTCTAACTCTCTACGATTTGAACCTCTCCTGTGAGTTAAGTTTTAGATTCCTATTCTTCACATCAGGTTTACTGTTTCTCTTCTACATTCTTATTGACGATGAAACACAGAAATTGCATCCGAATTTAATACAAAAGGCACAAGGCTGACTTAAGTACAAGTGGACTGTCACTCTAACTTTCTATGATTTGAACCTCTCCTGTGAGTCCAGTTTTGGATTCCGATGCTTCACTTGAGGTTAACTGCATCCCGTGGACCTTCTTATTGACGATGAAACACAGAAATTGCACCCGAATTTAATACAAAAGACACAATGCCGAGTGAAGTACAAGAGGACTGACACTCTAACTCTCTATGTTTTGAACCTCACCTGTGAGTCCTGTTTTAGATTCCGAGGCTTCCCTTCAGGTTTACTGTATACCTTGTACCTTATTATTGTGATGAAACACAGAATTTTCATCCGAATTTAATACAAAATTCACAATGCCGACAGAAGTACAAGAGGACTGACACTCAAGCTTTCTATAGTTTGAACCTCTCCTGTGAGTCCAGTTTTAAATTAAGATGCTTCACTTCAGGTTTCCTGTATACCTTGGACCATCTTATTGACGATGAAACACAGAAATTGCATCGGAATTTCATACAAAAGGCACAATGCCAACTTAAGTACAAGAGGAGTTCCACTCTTACTTTCTATGATTTGAACGTCTCCTGTGAGTCCAATTTTAGATTCCGAAGCTTCTCTTCAGGTTCACTGTATCCCTTGTACCTTCTTATTGACGATGAAACACAGAAATTGCATCCGAATTTAATACAAAAGGCACAATGCCGACATAAGTACAAGAGGACTGACACTCTAACTTCCTATGATTTGAACCTCTCCTGAGAGTCCAGTTTTAGATTCCGATGCTTCACTTCATGTTTACTGTCTCCCTTGGACCTTCTTATTGACGATGAAACACAGAAATAGCATCCGAATTTATTACAAAAGGCACAATGCCGACTTAAGTACAAGAGGACTGACACTCTAGCTTTCTATGATTTGAACCTCTCATGTGAGTCCAGTTTTAGATTTCGATGCCTCACTTCAGGTTTACTGTATCCCTTGGACCCTCTTATTGACGATGAAACACAGAAATTGCATCCGAACTTAATACAAAAGGCACAATGACGACTTTAGTACAAGAGGACTGTCACTCTAACTTTCTATGATCAAACGTCTCCTGTGAGTCCAGTTATAGATTCCGATGCTTCACTTCAGGTTTACTGTATCCCTTTTACCTTATTATTGTGATGAAACACAGAATTTTTATCCGAATTTAATACAAAATTCACAATTCCGACAGAAGTACAAGAGGACTGACACTCAAGCTTTCTATAATTTGAACCTCTCCTGTGTGTCCAGTTTTAAATTAAGATGCTTCACTTCAGGTTTACTGTATCCCTTGGACCCTCTTATTGACGATGAAACACAGAACTTGCATCCGAATTTAATACAAAAGGCACAATGACGACTTAAGTACAAGAGGACTGACCCTCTAACTTTCTATGATTTGGACCTCTCCTGTGAGTGCAGTTTTAGATTCCGATGCTTCACTTCATGTTTACTGTATACCTTGGACCTTCTTATTGACGATGAAACACAGAATATGCACCCGAATTTTATACAAAAGGCACAATGCCGACTTAAGCAATAGAGTACTGCCACTCTAACTTTCTATGATTTTAGCCTCTCCTGTGAGTCCAGTTTTAGATTCCGATGCTGCACTTCAGGTTTTCTGTATCCCTTGGACATTCTTATTGACGATGAAACACAGAAATTGCATCCGAATTTAATACAAAAGGCACAATGCCGACTTAGGTTCAAGAGGACTGACACTCTAACGTTCTATTATTTGAACCTCTCCTGTGGGTCCTGTTTTAGATTCCGATGCTTCACTACAGGTTTACTGTATCCCTTGGACCTTCTTATTGACGATGAAACACAGAAATTGCATCCGAATTTGATACAAAATGCACAATGCCGATTTAAGTACAAGAGGACTGACACTCTAACTCTCTATGATTAGAACCTCTCCTGTGAGTCCAGTTTTAGTTTCCGATGCTTCACTTCAGGTTTCCTGTATCCCTTAGACCTGCTTATAGACGAAGAAACACAGATATTGCATCCGAATTTAGTAGAAAAGGCACAATGCCGACTTAAGTACATGAGGACTGACACTCTAACTTCTTATGATTTGAACCTCCCTTGTGAGTCCAGTTTTAGATTCCGATGCTTCACTTAAGGTTCACTGTATCCCTTGGACCCTCTTATTGACGACGAAACACAGAATTTGCATTCGAATTTAATACAAAAGGCACAATGCCGACTTAAGTACAAGAGGACTGACACTCTAACTTCCTATGATTTGAACCTCTCCTGTGAGTCCAGTTTTAGATTCCGATGCTTCACTTCATGTTTACTGTATCCCTTGGACCTTCTTATTGACGATGATACACGGAAATTGCATCCGAATTTAATACAAAAGGCACAATGCCGACTGAAGTACAAGAGGACTGACACTCTAACTCTCTATGATTTGAACCTGTCTTGTGAGACCACTTTTAGATTCCGATGCTTCACTTCATTTTTACTGTCTCCCTTGGACCTTCTTATTGTCGTTGAAACACAGAAATAGCATCCGAATTTATTACAAAAGGCACAATGCCGACTTAAGTACAAGAGGACTGTCACTCTAGCTTTCTATGATTTGAACCTCTCCTGTGAGTCCAGTTTTAGATTTCGATGCCTCACTTCAGGTTTACTGTATCACTTGGACCCTCTTATTGACGATGAAACACAGAAATTGCATCCGAATTTAATACAAAAGGCACAATGCCGACATAAGTACAAGAGGACTGACACTCTAACTTCCTATGATTTGAACCTCTCCTGAGAGTCCAGTTTTAGATTCCGATGCTTCACTTCATGTTTACTGTCTCCCTTGGACCTTCTTATTGACGATGAAACACAGAAATAGCATCCGAATTTATTACAAAAGGCACAATGCCGACTTAAGTACAAGAGGACTGACACTCTAGCTTTCTATGATTTGAACCTCTCATGTGAGTCCAGTTTTAGATTTCGATGCCTCACTTCAGGTTTACTGTATCCCTTGGACCCTCTTATTGACGATGAAACACAGAAATTGCATCCGAACTTAATACAAAAGGCACAATGACGACTTTAGTACAAGAGGACTGTCACTCTAACTTTCTATGATCAAACGTCTCCTGTGAGTCCAGTTATAGATTCCGATGCTTCACTTCAGGTTTACTGTATCCCTTTTACCTTATTATTGTGATGAAACACAGAATTTTTATCCGAATTTAATACAAAATTCACAATTCCGACAGAAGTACAAGAGGACTGACACTCAAGCTTTCTATAATTTGAACCTCTCCTGTGTGTCCAGTTTTAAATTAAGATGCTTCACTTCAGGTTTACTGTATCCCTTGGACCCTCTTATTGACGATGAAACACAGAACTTGCATCCGAATTTAATACAAAAGGCACAATGACGACTTAAGTACAAGAGGACTGACCCTCTAACTTTCTATGATTTGGACCTCTCCTGTGAGTGCAGTTTTAGATTCCGATGCTTCACTTCATGTTTACTGTATACCTTGGACCTTCTTATTGACGATGAAACACAGAATATGCACCCGAATTTTATACAAAAGGCACAATGCCGACTTAAGCAATAGAGTACTGCCACTCTAACTTTCTATGATTTTAGCCTCTCCTGTGAGTCCAGTTTTAGATTCCGATGCTGCACTTCAGGTTTTCTGTATCCCTTGGACATTCTTATTGACGATGAAACACAGAAATTGCATCCGAATTTAATACAAAAGGCACAATGCCGACTTAGGTTCAAGAGGACTGACACTCTAACGTTCTATTATTTGAACCTCTCCTGTGGGTCCAGTTTTAGATTCCGATGCTTCACTACAGGTTTACTGTATCCCTTGGACCTTCTTATTGACGATGAAACACAGAAATTGCATCCGAATTTGATACAAAATGCACAATGCCGATTTAAGTACAAGAGGACTGACACTCTAACTCTCTATGATTAGAACCTCTCCTGTGAGTCCAGTTTTAGTTTCCGATGCTTCACTTCAGGTTTCCTGTATCCCTTAGACCTGCTTATAGACGAAGAAACACAGATATTGCATCCGAATTTAGTAGAAAAGGCACAATGCCGACTTAAGTACATGAGGACTGACACTCTAACTTCTTATGATTTGAACCTCCCTTGTGAGTCCAGTTTTAGATTCCGATGCTTCACTTAAGGTTCACTGTATCCCTTGGACCCTCTTATTGACGACGAAACACAGAATTTGCATTCGAATTTAATACAAAAGGCACAATGCCGACTTAAGTACAAGAGGACTGACACTCTCACTTCCTATGATTTGAACCTCTCCTGTGAGTCCAGTTTTAGATTCCGATGCTTCACTTCATGTTTACTGTATCCCTTGGACCTTCTTATTGACGATGATACACGGAAATTGCATCCGAATTTAATACAAAAGGCACAATGCCGACTGAAGTACAAGAGGACTGACACTCTAACTCTCTATGATTTGAACCTGTCTTGTGAGACCACTTTTAGATTCCGATGCTTCACTTCATTTTTACTGTCTCCCTTGGACCTTCTTATTGTCGTTGAAACACAGAAATAGCATCCGAATTTATTACAAAAGGCACAATGCCGACTTAAGTACAAGAGGACTGTCACTCTAGCTTTCTATGATTTGAACCTCTCCTGTGAGTCCAGTTTTAGATTTCGATGCCTCACTTCAGGTTTACTGTATCCCTTGGACCCTCTTATTGACGATGAAACACAGAAATTGCATCCGAAATTAATACAAAAGGCACAATGACGACTTAAGTACAAGAGGACTGTCACTCTAACTTTCTATGATTTGAACGTCTCCTGTGAGTCCAGTTATAGATTCCGATGCTTCCCTTCAGGTTTACTGTATCCCTTTTACCTTATTATTGTGATGAAACACAGAATTTTTATCCGAATTTAATACAAAATTCACAATGCCGACAGAAGTACAAGAGGAGTGACACTCAAGCTTTCTATAATTTGAACCTCTCCTGTGGGTCCAGTTTTAAATTAAGATGCTTCACTTCAGGTTTACTGTATCCCTTGGACCCTCTTATTGACGATGAAACACAGAATTTGCATCCGAATTTACTACAAAAGGCACAATGCCGACTTAAGTACAAAAGGACTGACACTCTAATTTTCTATCATTTGAACCTCTCCTGTGAGTCCAGTTTTGGATTCCGATGCTTTACTTGAGGTTACCTGTATCCCTTGACCTTCTTATTGACGATGAAACACAGAAATTGCATCCGAATTTAATACAAAAGGCACAATGGCGACTTAAGTACAAGAGGACTGACCCTCTAACTTTCTATGATTTGAACCTCTCCTGTGAGTGCAGTTTTAGATTCCGATGCTTCACTTCAGGTTTACTGTATACCTTGGACCTTCATATTGACGATGAAACACAGAAATTGCACCCGAATTTTATACAAAAGGCACAATACTGACTTAAGCAATAGAGTACTGACACTCTAACTTTCTATGATTTTTACCTCTCCTGTGAGTCCAGTTTTAGATTCCAATGCTTCACATCAGGTTTTCTGTATCCCTTGGACATTCTTATTGACGATGAAACACAGAAATTGCATCCGAATTTAATACAAAAGGCACAATGCCGAATTAGGTTCAAGAGGACTGACAGTCTAACTTTCTATGATTTGAACCTCTCCTGTGGGTCCAGTTTTAGATTCCGATGCTTCGCTACAGGTTTACTGTATCCCTTGGACCTTCTTATTGACGATGAAACACAGAAATTGCATCCGAATTTGATACAAAATGCACAATGCCGATTTAAGTACAAGAGGACTGACACTCTAACTCTCTATGATTTGAACCTCTCCTGTGAGTCCAGTTTTAGTTTCCGATGCTTCACTTCAGGTTTACTGTATCTGTTAGACCTGCTTATAGACGAAGAAACACAGATATTGCATCCGAATTTAATAGAAAAGGCACAATGCCGACTTAAGTACATGAGGACTGACACTCTAACTTTCTATGATTTGAACCTCCCTTGTGAGTCCAGTTTTAGATTCCGATGCTTCACTTAAGGTTCACTGTATCCCTTGGACCCTCTTATTGACGATGAAACACAGAATTTGCATCCGAATTTAATACAAAAGGCACAATGCCGACTTAAGTACAAGAGGACTGACACTCTAACTTTCTAAGATTTGAACCTCTACTGTGTGTCTAGTTTTAGATTCCGATGCTTCACTTCAGGTTTACTTTATCCCTTGGACCTTCTTATTGACGGTGAAACAAAGAAATTGCATCCGAATTTAATACAAAAGGCACAATGCCGACTTAAGTACGAGAGGATTGACACTCTAACTTTCTATGATTTGAACCTCTCCTGTGAGTCCAGTTTTAGATTCCGATGCTTCACTTCAGGTTTCCTTTATACCTCAGACCTTCTTATTGACGGCTAATCGCAGAAATTGTATCCGAATTTAATACAAAAGGCACAATGCCGACTTAAGTACAAGAGGACTGACACTCTAACTCTCTATGTTTTGAACCTCACCTGTGAGTCCAGTTTTATATTCCGAACTTCAGGTTTACTGTATCCCTTGGACCTTCTTATTGACCATGATACACGGAAATTGCATCCGAATTTAATACAAGAGGCACAATGCCGACTGAAGTACAAGAGGACTGACACTCTAACTCTCTATGATTTGAACCTCTCCTGTGAGTTGAGTTTAGATTCCTATGCTTCACATCAGGTTTACTGTATCTCTTGGACATTCTTATTGACGATGAAACACAGAAATTGCATCCGAATTTAATACAAATGGCACAAGGCCGACTTAAGTACAAGAGGACTGACACTCTAACTTTGTATGATTTGAACCTCTCCTGTGAGTCCAGTTTTAGATTCCGATGCTTCACTTTAGATTTACTGTATCCCTTGGACCTTCTTATGGACGATGAAACACTGAAATTGCATCCGAATTTAATACAATAGGCACAATGCCGACTAGAGTACGAGAGGACTCACACTATAACTTTCAATGATTTCAGCCTCTCCTGTGAGTCCTGTTTTAGATGCCGATGCTTCACTTCAGGTTTACTGTATACCTTGGACCTTCTTATTGACGACGAAAAACAAAAATTGCATCCGAATTTAATACAAAGGGCACAAGGCCGACTTAAGTACGAGAGGACTCACACTATAACTTTGAATGATTTAAACCTCTCCTGTGAGTCCAGTTTTAGATTCCGATGCCTCACTTCAGGTTTACTGTATACCTTGGACCTTCTTATTGACAATAAAGTACTGAAATTGGCTCCAAATTTAATACAAAAGGCACAATAACGACTTAAGTACAAGAGGACTGACACTCATACTTTTTTTGATTTGAACCTCTTCTGTGAGTCCAGTTTTAGATTCCGATGCTTCACTTCAGGTTTACTGTATCCCTTGTACCTTCTTATTAACGATGAAACAAAGAAATTGCATCCGAATTTTATACAAAATGCACAATGCCGACTTAAGTCCAACAGGACTGACACTCTAACATTCTATGATTTGAACCTCTCCTGTGAGTCCAGTTTTAGATTCCGATGCTTCACTTCAGGTTTCCTTAATACCTCGGACCTTCTTATTGACGGCTAAACACAGAGATTGTACCCGAATTTAATACAAAAGGCACAATGCCGACATAAGTAGAAGAGGACTGACACTCTAACTCTCTACGATTTGAACCTCTCCTGTGAGTTAAGTTTTAGATTCCTATTCTTCACATCAGGTTTACTGTTTCTCTTCTACATTCTTATTGACGATGAAACACAGAAATTGCATCCGAATTTAATACAAAAGGCACAAGGCTGACTTAAGTACAAGTGGACTGTCACTCTAACTTTCTATGATTTGAACCTCTCCTGTGAGTCCAGTTTTGGATTCCGATGCTTCACTTGAGGTTAACTGCATCCCGTGGACCTTCTTATTGACGATGAAACACAGAAATTGCACCCGAATTTAATACAAAAGACACAATGCCGAGTGAAGTACAAGAGGACTGACACTCTAACTCTCTATGTTTTGAACCTCACCTGTGAGTCCTGTTTTAGATTCCGAGGCTTCCCTTCAGGTTTACTGTATACCTTGTACCTTATTATTGTGATGAAACACAGAATTTTCATCCGAATTTAATACAAAATTCACAATGCCGACAGAAGTACAAGAGGACTGACACTCAAGCTTTCTATAGTTTGAACCTCTCCTGTGAGTCCAGTTTTAAATTAAGATGCTTCACTTCAGGTTTCCTGTATACCTTGGACCATCTTATTGACGATGAAACACAGAAATTGCATCGGAATTTCATACAAAAGGCACAATGCCAACTTAAGTACAAGAGGAGTTCCACTCTTACTTTCTATGATTTGAACGTCTCCTGTGAGTCCAATTTTAGATTCCGAAGCTTCTCTTCAGGTTCACTGTATCCCTTGTACCTTCTTATTGACGATGAAACACAGAAATTGCATCCGAATTTAATACAAAAGGCACAATGCCGACATAAGTACAAGAGGACTGACACTCTAACTTCCTATGATTTGAACCTCTCCTGAGAGTCCAGTTTTAGATTCCGATGCTTCACTTCATGTTTACTGTCTCCCTTGGACCTTCTTATTGACGATGAAACACAGAAATAGCATCCGAATTTATTACAAAAGGCACAATGCCGACTTAAGTACAAGAGGACTGACACTCTAGCTTTCTATGATTTGAACCTCTCATGTGAGTCCAGTTTTAGATTTCGATGCCTCACTTCAGGTTTACTGTATCCCTTGGACCCTCTTATTGACGATGAAACACAGAAATTGCATCCGAACTTAATACAAAAGGCACAATGACGACTTTAGTACAAGAGGACTGTCACTCTAACTTTCTATGATCAAACGTCTCCTGTGAGTCCAGTTATAGATTCCGATGCTTCACTTCAGGTTTACTGTATCCCTTTTACCTTATTATTGTGATGAAACACAGAATTTTTATCCGAATTTAATACAAAATTCACAATTCCGACAGAAGTACAAGAGGACTGACACTCAAGCTTTCTATAATTTGAACCTCTCCTGTGTGTCCAGTTTTAAATTAAGATGCTTCACTTCAGGTTTACTGTATCCCTTGGACCCTCTTATTGACGATGAAACACAGAACTTGCATCCGAATTTAATACAAAAGGCACAATGACGACTTAAGTACAAGAGGACTGACCCTCTAACTTTCTATGATTTGGACCTCTCCTGTGAGTGCAGTTTTAGATTCCGATGCTTCACTTCATGTTTACTGTATACCTTGGACCTTCTTATTGACGATGAAACACAGAATATGCACCCGAATTTTATACAAAAGGCACAATGCCGACTTAAGCAATAGAGTACTGCCACTCTAACTTTCTATGATTTTAGCCTCTCCTGTGAGTCCAGTTTTAGATTCCGATGCTGCACTTCAGGTTTTCTGTATCCCTTGGACATTCTTATTGACGATGAAACACAGAAATTGCATCCGAATTTAATACAAAAGGCACAATGCCGACTTAGGTTCAAGAGGACTGACACTCTAACGTTCTATTATTTGAACCTCTCCTGTGGGTCCTGTTTTAGATTCCGATGCTTCACTACAGGTTTACTGTATCCCTTGGACCTTCTTATTGACGATGAAACACAGAAATTGCATCCGAATTTGATACAAAATGCACAATGCCGATTTAAGTACAAGAGGACTGACACTCTAACTCTCTATGATTAGAACCTCTCCTGTGAGTCCAGTTTTAGTTTCCGATGCTTCACTTCAGGTTTCCTGTATCCCTTAGACCTGCTTATAGACGAAGAAACACAGATATTGCATCCGAATTTAGTAGAAAAGGCACAATGCCGACTTAAGTACATGAGGACTGACACTCTAACTTCTTATGATTTGAACCTCCCTTGTGAGTCCAGTTTTAGATTCCGATGCTTCACTTAAGGTTCACTGTATCCCTTGGACCCTCTTATTGACGACGAAACACAGAATTTGCATTCGAATTTAATACAAAAGGCACAATGCCGACTTAAGTACAAGAGGACTGACACTCTAACTTCCTATGATTTGAACCTCTCCTGTGAGTCCAGTTTTAGATTCCGATGCTTCACTTCATGTTTACTGTATCCCTTGGACCTTCTTATTGACGATGATACACGGAAATTGCATCCGAATTTAATACAAAAGGCACAATGCCGACTGAAGTACAAGAGGACTGACACTCTAACTCTCTATGATTTGAACCTGTCTTGTGAGACCACTTTTAGATTCCGATGCTTCACTTCATTTTTACTGTCTCCCTTGGACCTTCTTATTGTCGTTGAAACACAGAAATAGCATCCGAATTTATTACAAAAGGCACAATGCCGACTTAAGTACAAGAGGACTGTCACTCTAGCTTTCTATGATTTGAACCTCTCCTGTGAGTCCAGTTTTAGATTTCGATGCCTCACTTCAGGTTTACTGTATCACTTGGACCCTCTTATTGACGATGAAACACAGAAATTGCATCCGAATTTAATACAAAAGGCACAATGCCGACATAAGTACAAGAGGACTGACACTCTAACTTCCTATGATTTGAACCTCTCCTGAGAGTCCAGTTTTAGATTCCGATGCTTCACTTCATGTTTACTGTCTCCCTTGGACCTTCTTATTGACGATGAAACACAGAAATAGCATCCGAATTTATTACAAAAGGCACAATGCCGACTTAAGTACAAGAGGACTGACACTCTAGCTTTCTATGATTTGAACCTCTCATGTGAGTCCAGTTTTAGATTTCGATGCCTCACTTCAGGTTTACTGTATCCCTTGGACCCTCTTATTGACGATGAAACACAGAAATTGCATCCGAACTTAATACAAAAGGCACAATGACGACTTTAGTACAAGAGGACTGTCACTCTAACTTTCTATGATCAAACGTCTCCTGTGAGTCCAGTTATAGATTCCGATGCTTCACTTCAGGTTTACTGTATCCCTTTTACCTTATTATTGTGATGAAACACAGAATTTTTATCCGAATTTAATACAAAATTCACAATTCCGACAGAAGTACAAGAGGACTGACACTCAAGCTTTCTATAATTTGAACCTCTCCTGTGTGTCCAGTTTTAAATTAAGATGCTTCACTTCAGGTTTACTGTATCCCTTGGACCCTCTTATTGACGATGAAACACAGAACTTGCATCCGAATTTAATACAAAAGGCACAATGACGACTTAAGTACAAGAGGACTGACCCTCTAACTTTCTATGATTTGGACCTCTCCTGTGAGTGCAGTTTTAGATTCCGATGCTTCACTTCATGTTTACTGTATACCTTGGACCTTCTTATTGACGATGAAACACAGAATATGCACCCGAATTTTATACAAAAGGCACAATGCCGACTTAAGCAATAGAGTACTGCCACTCTAACTTTCTATGATTTTAGCCTCTCCTGTGAGTCCAGTTTTAGATTCCGATGCTGCACTTCAGGTTTTCTGTATCCCTTGGACATTCTTATTGACGATGAAACACAGAAATTGCATCCGAATTTAATACAAAAGGCACAATGCCGACTTAGGTTCAAGAGGACTGACACTCTAACGTTCTATTATTTGAACCTCTCCTGTGGGTCCAGTTTTAGATTCCGATGCTTCACTACAGGTTTACTGTATCCCTTGGACCTTCTTATTGACGATGAAACACAGAAATTGCATCCGAATTTGATACAAAATGCACAATGCCGATTTAAGTACAAGAGGACTGACACTCTAACTCTCTATGATTAGAACCTCTCCTGTGAGTCCAGTTTTAGTTTCCGATGCTTCACTTCAGGTTTCCTGTATCCCTTAGACCTGCTTATAGACGAAGAAACACAGATATTGCATCCGAATTTAGTAGAAAAGGCACAATGCCGACTTAAGTACATGAGGACTGACACTCTAACTTCTTATGATTTGAACCTCCCTTGTGAGTCCAGTTTTAGATTCCGATGCTTCACTTAAGGTTCACTGTATCCCTTGGACCCTCTTATTGACGACGAAACACAGAATTTGCATTCGAATTTAATACAAAAGGCACAATGCCGACTTAAGTACAAGAGGACTGACACTCTCACTTCCTATGATTTGAACCTCTCCTGTGAGTCCAGTTTTAGATTCCGATGCTTCACTTCATGTTTACTGTATCCCTTGGACCTTCTTATTGACGATGATACACGGAAATTGCATCCGAATTTAATACAAAAGGCACAATGCCGACTGAAGTACAAGAGGACTGACACTCTAACTCTCTATGATTTGAACCTGTCTTGTGAGACCACTTTTAGATTCCGATGCTTCACTTCATTTTTACTGTCTCCCTTGGACCTTCTTATTGTCGTTGAAACACAGAAATAGCATCCGAATTTATTACAAAAGGCACAATGCCGACTTAAGTACAAGAGGACTGTCACTCTAGCTTTCTATGATTTGAACCTCTCCTGTGAGTCCAGTTTTAGATTTCGATGCCTCACTTCAGGTTTACTGTATCCCTTGGACCCTCTTATTGACGATGAAACACAGAAATTGCATCCGAAATTAATACAAAAGGCACAATGACGACTTAAGTACAAGAGGACTGTCACTCTAACTTTCTATGATTTGAACGTCTCCTGTGAGTCCAGTTATAGATTCCGATGCTTCCCTTCAGGTTTACTGTATCCCTTTTACCTTATTATTGTGATGAAACACAGAATTTTTATCCGAATTTAATACAAAATTCACAATGCCGACAGAAGTACAAGAGGAGTGACACTCAAGCTTTCTATAATTTGAACCTCTCCTGTGGGTCCAGTTTTAAATTAAGATGCTTCACTTCAGGTTTACTGTATCCCTTGGACCCTCTTATTGACGATGAAACACAGAATTTGCATCCGAATTTACTACAAAAGGCACAATGCCGACTTAAGTACAAAAGGACTGACACTCTAATTTTCTATCATTTGAACCTCTCCTGTGAGTCCAGTTTTGGATTCCGATGCTTTACTTGAGGTTACCTGTATCCCTTGACCTTCTTATTGACGATGAAACACAGAAATTGCATCCGAATTTAATACAAAAGGCACAATGGCGACTTAAGTACAAGAGGACTGACCCTCTAACTTTCTATGATTTGAACCTCTCCTGTGAGTGCAGTTTTAGATTCCGATGCTTCACTTCAGGTTTACTGTATACCTTGGACCTTCATATTGACGATGAAACACAGAAATTGCACCCGAATTTTATACAAAAGGCACAATACTGACTTAAGCAATAGAGTACTGACACTCTAACTTTCTATGATTTTTACCTCTCCTGTGAGTCCAGTTTTAGATTCCAATGCTTCACATCAGGTTTTCTGTATCCCTTGGACATTCTTATTGACGATGAAACACAGAAATTGCATCCGAATTTAATACAAAAGGCACAATGCCGAATTAGGTTCAAGAGGACTGACAGTCTAACTTTCTATGATTTGAACCTCTCCTGTGGGTCCAGTTTTAGATTCCGATGCTTCGCTACAGGTTTACTGTATCCCTTGGACCTTCTTATTGACGATGAAACACAGAAATTGCATCCGAATTTGATACAAAATGCACAATGCCGATTTAAGTACAAGAGGACTGACACTCTAACTCTCTATGATTTGAACCTCTCCTGTGAGTCCAGTTTTAGTTTCCGATGCTTCACTTCAGGTTTACTGTATCTGTTAGACCTGCTTATAGACGAAGAAACACAGATATTGCATCCGAATTTAATAGAAAAGGCACAATGCCGACTTAAGTACATGAGGACTGACACTCTAACTTTCTATGATTTGAACCTCCCTTGTGAGTCCAGTTTTAGATTCCGATGCTTCACTTAAGGTTCACTGTATCCCTTGGACCCTCTTATTGACGATGAAACACAGAATTTGCATCCGAATTTAATACAAAAGGCACAATGCCGACTTAAGTACAAGAGGACTGACACTCTAACTTTCTAAGATTTGAACCTCTACTGTGTGTCTAGTTTTAGATTCCGATGCTTCACTTCAGGTTTACTTTATCCCTTGGACCTTCTTATTGACGGTGAAACAAAGAAATTGCATCCGAATTTAATACAAAAGGCACAATGCCGACTTAAGTACGAGAGGATTGACACTCTAACTTTCTATGATTTGAACCTCTCCTGTGAGTGCAGTTTTAGATTCCGATGCTTCACTTCAGGTTTACTGTATACCTTGGACCTTCATATTGACGATGAAACACAGAAATTGCACCCGAATTTTATACAAAAGGCACAATACTGACTTAAGCAATAGAGTACTGACACTCTAACTTTCTATGATTTTTACCTCTCCTGTGGGTCCTGTTTTAGATTCCGATGCTTCACTACAGGTTTACTGTATCCCTTGGACCTTCTTATTGACGATGAAACACAGAAATTGCATCCGAATTTGATACAAAATGCACAATGCCGATTTAAGTACAAGAGGACTGACACTCTAACTCTCTATGATTAGAACCCTCTCCTGTGAGTCCAGTTTTAGTTTCCGATGCTTCACTTCAGGTTTCCTGTATCCCTTAGACCTGCTTATAGACGAAGAAACACAGATATTGCATCCGAATTTAGTAGAAAAGGCACAATGCCGACTTAAGTACATGAGGACTGACACTCTAACCTTCTTATGATTTGAACCTCCCTTGTGAGTCCAGTTTTAGATTCCGATGCTTCACTTAAGGTTCACTGTATCCCTTGGACCCTCTTATTGACGACGAAACACAGAATTTGCATTCGAATTTAATACAAAAGGCACAATGCCGACTTAAGTACAAGAGGACTGACACTCTAACTTCCTATGATTTGAACCTCTCCTGTGAGTCCAGTTTTAGATTCCGATGCTTCACTTCATGTTTACTGTATCCCTTGGACCTTCTTATTGACGATGATACACGGAAATTGCATCCGAATTTAATACAAAAGGCACAATGCCGACTGAAGTACAAGAGGACTGACACTCTAACTCTCTATGATTTGAACCTGTCTTGTGAGACCACTTTTAGATTCCGATGCTTCACTTCATTTTTACTGTCTCCCTTGGACCTTCTTATTGTCGTTGAAACACAGAAATAGCATCCGAATTTATTACAAAAGGCACAATGCCGACTTAAGTACAAGAGGACTGTCACTCTAGCTTTCTATGATTTGAACCTCTCCTGTGAGTCCAGTTTTAGATTTCGATGCCTCACTTCAGGTTTACTGTATCACTTGGACCCTCTTATTGACGATGAAACACAGAAATTGCATCCGAATTTAATACAAAAGGCACAATGCCGACATAAGTACAAGAGGACTGACACTCTAACTTCCTATGATTTGAACCTCTCCTGAGAGTCCAGTTTTAGATTCCGATGCTTCACTTCATGTTTACTGTCTCCCTTGGACCTT